>NC_092147.1:50356347-50656347 GCF_045791955.1 Oncorhynchus clarkii lewisi
CAACTTTGTAGTATTTTCTTTTTTTTGTTGTATGTTATTTCTTACATTATTAGCCAAGAACGTTTGTGTTATTATATACAGCCGGAAATAACTTTTGGATATAAGAGCGGTGGTAACTCAGCAGCATTACGACCAGGAATAAGACTTTCTCGAATTGTATCCTTTGTTCGTACCCCCCAATTGAACTTATCCCAAACGCTGCTCCAAGACGCAGCGGCAGAGAAGAGGTATTCGGAGGCGACTAGTAGTCTGACTGAGGAGGCGTGCAAACCATCCACCGCGTCAGAGTATATTACTCGCTAATGTTCAGTCTCTGGACAATAAAGTATACAAGCTCAGGGCGAGGATCTCCTTCCAGAGACATCAGGAACTAACATACTCTGTTTCACAGAATCATGGCTCTCTCTGGATATACTGTCACCGTCCATACAGCCAGCTGGGTTCTCAGTACATTGCGCAGACAGGAATAAAGAACTATATGAGAACAAGAAATGCAGGGGTGTATGTTTCATGATTAACTACTCATGGCGTTAACATTGTTAACATTATGCATGTTAACATTAGAAGCCTCCTCCCTAAGTTTGTTTTATTCACTGCTTAAGCACACTCCGCCAATCCTGATGTCATAGCCGTGTCTAAATCCTGGCTTAGGAAGAGGCCACCAAAAATCCTGACATGTCCATCCCTGACTATAACATTTCCCGACAAAATAGCACTGCTAAAGGGGGTGGAGTTGCAATCTACTCAGAGATAGCCGGCAGAGTTCTGTCATACTATCCAGGTCTGTGCCCAAACAAAGAGCTTCTACTTTTAAAACCCCACCTTTCCAGAAACAAGTCTCTGACCATTGCCGCTTGTTATAGACCCCCTTCAGCCCCCAGCTGTGCCCTGGACACCATATGTGAATTGATTGCCCCCCATCTATCTTCAGAGATCGTACTGTTAGGTGACGTAAACTGGGACATGCTTAACACCCCAGCCGTCCTACAATCTAAGCTAGATGCCCTCAATCTCGCACAGATGATCAAGGAACCTACCAGGTACAACCTTAAATCCGTAACCATGGGAAACATCATAGATATCATCCTGACCAACTGGCCCTCAAAATACACCATTGCTGTCTTCAACCAGGATCTCAGCGATCACTGCCTCATTGCCTGTGTGCGTAATGGGTCCGCGGTCAAACGACCACCCCTCATCACTGTCAAACGCTCCTTAAAACAGTTCTGCGAGCAGGCCTTTCTAATCGACCAGGCCCGTGTATCCTGGAAGGATATTGACCTCATCTCGTCAGTAGAGGATGCCTGGTTGCTCTTTAAAAGTGCTTTCCTCACCATCTTAAATAAGCATGGCCCATTCAGAAAATGTAGAACTAAGTACAGATATAGCCCTTGGTTCACCCCAGACTTGACTGCCCTTGACCAGCACAAACACATCCTGTGGCGTTCTGCATTAGCATCGAATAGCCCACGCGATATGCAACTTTTCAGGGAAGTCGGGAACCAATATACTCAGTCAGTTTGAAAAAGCTAGCCGTAGCTTCCCTAACAGAAATTTGCATCCTGTAGCACTACTTCCAAAAAGTTTTGGGACACTGTAAGGTCCATGGAGAATAGAAGCACCTACTCCCAGCTGCCCACTGCACTGAGGCTAGGAAACACTGTCACCACCGATAAATCTACAATAATCAATCATTTCAATAAGCATTTTTCTACGGCTGGCCATGCTTTCCACCTGGCTACCCCTACCAACAGCTCAGCACCCTCTGCAGCAACTTTCCATCGATAAAAGACAGTACTGTGCAGCCGTCTTTATCGACCTTGCAAAGGCTTTCGACTGTCAATCACCGCATTCTTATCGGCAGACTCAATAGCCGTGGCTTCTCAAATGACTGCCTCGCCTGGTTGACCAACTACTTCTCAGACAGAGTTCAGTGTGCCAAATCAGAGGGACTGTTGTCTGGACCTCTGGCAGTCTCTATGGGGGTGCCACAGGGTTCAATTCTCGGGCCGACTTTTTTCTCTGTATATATCAATGATGTCGCTCTATACAAACATTAGACTATATGTTTTGATTATTAATACATTCTAAGGCTACATGATGCTACTCAAAAGTCGCATGAAAGGCATGAGCTCTGCTTTGTTTCTTGTGCAGGCTGCACACACTTCTTCAGTCTCTCATTCACAATTTGACTAGCACTTGATAATAGTCTCATCAGGACTTGACATTTTACGGAGGCACCCCCCTTTTGTGGCGGTAATGTACCCTAAAAAATAAAATATCGGCTAGTGGCCATTGGGCTGAAAATAATTATAATTCCCTTCTCCCGGGTGCTAATTGCCGTGCTCCGAAGCACCTTATAGGCTAATAGGCTAATGTCACCCATCAGACCATTGTTAATTTAATCTTGACTTTACATATACTAAATAATATCAAATTTGTTTCGATTTAGAATGGACCACTATCAGGCACCTGTCTCGGAACAGGGGCAGGGGGAAAAAATACATGTCATCTATGCACTTAAATAGCGAATTGAGGACGCGTTACATAGTGCATTTTCATGCCAGCCAGGTAGGCTATAGTCCTGTTGTAAAACAAAGCAAAGTGCTTAATATTAGGAAAGTTGAGAAATAAATATAGTAGGCCTAGCCTATAGACAGCTGATCCTCTTTTTAATAAAGGCCATCAAAACACTTCTCCCGCAATTGCATAGCATATAGAAATGTTGCACAACATGAAATCATGGGCTCTCATGAAGTGTTTGATTCGATTTTTCATCACATTTGCATTGATGTCAGAGTGATTGGAGTGACAACAGAGTGCTGAGTAGCAGGCAGTTAGCAGGTTTGGTAGGCTACTAATGACCATCAGCAGCAACAGAGCTGGGAGGATCCTAATTACCGTGACTAAATGGTCACATGGAATTTGACTGCGGTCATTACTCGTGACCGCCGGTGTGGCGGTAACACAGTAAACCGTAACAGCCCTACTCACCATTCACTTAGAGTTGATTATGTTTGCCATATTTCAAAACAAAACCTTCCCTAAACTTTTCTACAGTGTGTCAATGTGATTACATTTTCACTAATTTACTTCCTAATTAATATATATATTATATATATATATATATATATATACACACACACACACATACATATACACACACACACACATATATACACATCTTCTACATGCTTTGAAGCTTTGAGGAAGAAGTGGGAATGGGTGAAAAAAGGGTCTCAAAACAAAATAATTTCCCTCGACATCACTAGAGCTTCAAAAATACTATTTCTTAAGGACGCACACACACTTGAGAGTGAGCGTTTCAATGCATGTGTGAGGAAGTGTCATGCTGGATTTGTAACAATAGAGAGTATTTAGGGAGTAGTGTTTCCTCAAACTGTACTGTGAACTCTCAAGACAGAACCGGTCCCTGGTTACTTAATCAAACAGGAAGGGTGGTTTGACCTGAACCTGCTCTGTGTGTGTGTGTGTGTGTGTTTTTTTTTTCTCTCCCCTGGGTTCCCTCCCTATCTCCCAGCGGAGGGAGCCAGGGACAGATCTCCAGACCTGATACTAGAGAGAGGTAGGGCCACACAGGACGGGTTAAAAAGCCATGGCTGAGAAAAAGGAAGAAGGGATGAGGGGGCGTTTGGCGCGGACATGGAGGTCTGAATTAGAGGGGTACAGTGGGTTTGTGTCTGCTTGCTTGTGTGTCTGCATGCGTGTAAGCGTAACGGATACAGAGTTGGGGGTTTCGTCTTTAGGAGATTATACATACAAAGCTGTGATTCTATACTGGAGCTCTGCTCAAAAGAGCCCTGATGTAGGCAGAGAGGCAGGGGTCCTGAGTTAATAAGGGAAGTGGAGTAATGAGTGGATGTAATGACTGGAGGGCCTGGTAGACAGAGGATATCATTAAAATAGCCATTTAATCACTCAGCCTGGACTGGATGCAGACCGGACCGCTTAGTCTAGGTTCCAAATGGCACACTATTTCCTTTATAGTGTACTACGCTGGTAAAAAGTAGGGCACTGTAAAGGGAATAAGTTGCCATTTGGGAAGCAGACTTCATGTAATGGACTAATAGGGAAGAAATGGATAAGTTTAGCTTACACTGATTGAAATGATGAATGGAGGGACTCCTCAGAAAATCACTGCCAGCAACTTTTCGATACTCCCATTACGTTAAATAGTTTCTCTGATACTTAATCTAGGTTTCTAACCAAAAATGTAAATAGTCGTACATCCATCCTCCAAAAATCGGAGAAAAACATGTAGGCTAATGCTTTACAGTGTAGTACCATCAACCAAATCGGAGAAGATGGGATACAGGCTTACAAGTTCAAGGGTTGCTGCTTGCTTGTTTTCTGATTAATTTGATTGTCGTTTTCAAGAGTAATTCCTCTAATGTAACACAGGAGCCTTTCAAGAGGAAGTTACTGGAACATAGCATTAATAAATGTCTTGGCTTTCTCATTTGCTTTCCTAGCCCGTAATCGGCCCCATATTAAATGGGTACGGTAGCTCTACAGTAAGGTATTTTTAGAACATGAACCAGACAAACAGCTCCCGACCTGACTGACCCCACTGAGTATCCAAATAATATGGAGAGTTGTGTATATTTCTAGTCCTCATCCTTCAGCATTACTGCAAACGTGCTCATTCAAACCAGCCTCCTCTGAAGATCAGTATTAGATAGAGGAGTGAGTGCTCATGGCTCAAGGGTGGTAAAGGACAGTCTCCTCCCTCCACGTAGAGTTGAATAAACAGCTATTGACAGGAGCCATCACACTAAATCAGCCTCAATGGAGGTATGAACCTCGTGCCAGCGCCCAGCCCCAGCCACCTAGCACCAGCTCTATCCCAAACATTATCCCCATGCCCAGCTCCAGACTTTCTGCCCCAACCACATCCTTGGTGTTAGCCACATCTCTATTCCCATCCCCATCTCCAGCCGTAGCCCTGTACCCCCAGCCACATCCCCATGCAAACCCAGCTCCATCCCCATGCATCGTGGTTTCCATTTGGTCTGGTGAGTTTGGCTTGGCCCTCCACTGTACAGGGATGGGGATCAGACTGCATTTGGCTAAGGTCAATATCGATGTTACAAGCCAGTGCCTCTCCACACAACTGCTGCTGTGAACTGGTTAGGAAATGGCAGGGTAAGCATGTGTGCTATGTGTGCGTAAGCATGTTTGTAATGCCAAGAGAAGTACCCACACTGTGGGTGGCCCCCCCAGAACCCTGCAGGGCAATTCCTGCCCTGGTTTAACGGGAACAGATAAGTGGTAGTGTAGCGCAGTGTGTGTGTGTAGGGAAGGGCCGGGCAGGCAGACTCAAATAGCAGGCCCTGTGTAGAGCGTCACAACCTGAGATGCTTAAGTCCTTCCTGCCAACTCATCCTCCCTCCCTGTGCTCGCTCTCTCAAATCAAAATGACATGTTTCCCAAGCCGCCATATGCAGGCAATAGGGCTTCAGAGAGCTACTAATCCAAATGGAGGGAAGGTTCAGGCCTAGGAGTTGGACGAGAGATAGCATTCTTGCACGGGTCAGTTCTTTGGAGTCACACCCGCCCCATGCCGGCCACATCAATTCCAAGCCCACCCGATGTCCGACATCAGGACAATGGCTGCAAATGTGTAAATTTAGCTGCCGATTAATTTGGCTGCCGGTCAATAAACGGTTACATTTTTTCAGTAAAATGTAAAACAGTAAAATGACGTGACCAACAGAAAAGTACTATTTGAGATCTGTATATAATGCTTATGATGCTTATGGTTCCGCGCTAACAGTGGGAAGGCGGCCCTAGGCGGGAAGGCAGGCGACAAGCTTAGGCCCAAAACAAGCCCATAGAAACGTATTGGGCTTATTTTGGACAGATTTTGGCGAAAGAAAAACCTCTCGCTTTTGCCTCTTCCTCGCTGATACTATGCATGCATACACGGACAGGACATTTTTCATTAAGAGCTTACTGGGAACATGCAACAATAGCAAGCCTTATCGTATAACAGTTCAAAAGGCTATAGGCCATTGTTGAACATGCAACCTTTGTGATGAAGCAGCTAATAAAACATTTTCCAAAACGCACCGCTCTTAACCTAATGCGAACAGTTGTGACAGAGATAAATAATCTCTGTTAGAAATGTAGAAAGAGGGGAAATCTAATGGTTGTTGCAATGATGGGTTGCTAATACGTTCGAGGGTTGTAGCTTTGGCTTCTGGACAACAAAATGAAGTTGATATGAAAATCAATAGAACAGGAGAGAAATGCTGGTTAAATGGCACGAGGAAGTCTTTATAAAATAATTGCCTCCATGTTTCTACAGGTGGATTTTTCGCAAGGCTACTTTGAAGCTAAGTAAGACATGCCTCATTATTTGAAGTAAAGTAAATAGTTTCAAACAATTCCACTGCCTCAAGCACACATTGCAAAGTGGTGGGTGACGCGCTGGTAGTCAACGCTAGGCAGGCTATAGCCTACACACCCGAATGGGAGGCGAGCTTTAATTACGAGTTGAGATTGAGAAATAAAAATAGCTCCTTTTAAAATCGTGGCCACCAAAGTTAACACGCGATTGCATTCAGAATTGTTATTTGTTGCGCAATGACTGGGCATGCAAAAGCAGTTTTCACTCCAGTAGCCAACAGACTGAGGAGCTACTCTCACACTGTCTGACAGTTTGTAGGCTATTCCACTCCTCAAACTAGGCTTTGTATGCTGTGTGTGTGATAAATTAGATGCATGGCCAGTAACGAAAATACAAACGCGCCAATTGAATTCCACAAAATTATGCAAATGATCCTATAGACTGATAAGGATGACCGGTCAAATGTATTTTCAGCAGCTAACCGATTAACAGTTAGCATCCCTAAATCAGGACAGATTTTTCTACGCAACCTGACCCATCTGCACCCATTGTTCCGAGAGCCGATCAGTGACCCGCCAAATAACACATTTCATTAATTGTTTTTATGATTCCATAGTAGGCTATTATTCCCCTTCCTGCATGAATGAATTTGTCTGCATGTCTACATTTGGATAAAAGTCTACCTTTACCAGCATATCGTTTTTAGACATATGGCCTGCATATGGTCTAAATGCACAAAAGCCTGAATTAACCTAACAATTAACTGATATTAAACTGAATTTACCTATCGTAAACAAATACCTGCTTGCACTTTTTGCTGGCTGTATAGCCATCTACCGGCTTGTTGTCCTTGTCCACAATGCCACAAAAATCCTTCCAGACCAGGTGATTTTTTTTGCGGGTCATCCGCTGGGAACCGTTGGTATCCAACCCGATGCAAGACTCTACCACACAGCCAGCAGAGAATGACTAGCTAGCAGTTGAGTGTTGTTGGATAGTGGGACCTCTATTACCTTCTCAATTTCGAGGGCTTTAGCTGCGATGGCTTGAGAGCGCCGTGTCTTGAAGTTGGCCTTCTGTGTCTGGTCGGTCTCATCCTTGGCCGGCACTGTGTCCTCAGGCTCTGCTAGCAGGGCTGGGGTGGGGTCAACTTCCTCCTGGGAGGGTAAAGGTTACAGCTAATGGGTTAGCGCGCCAGGCAGGACACAGCAGTTCAAATGGCTTAACTGATTCAGGTTTCAAATTCAAAACGTGTGAGGGCAACACTGATTAGAGTCAACGAGGTTGTTGTTGCTGTAATTTTCTTTCAGCACATCAAACGCTTTAATATGCATGCAGCATCTCAACGATCTAGAATGTTTTTCCTTCAACATCTTTGATCAAAGACTGTCGACAGCTGAAGATGAAGGCCCACGCCCACCGACGTCAGCGCATCATACTGCATCATTTAGTGTTAAAAGGGAAAGGAGACACAAAACATAACATCTCTGAATGTCAATTTGAACAAAAGGAGGCCTTTTGTGACCGTGTTAGCATTAAAAATAAACAACTTTTTGAAACGCCCATTACTTTTAGTTTACAGAAATCCAGAAAGCTTTCATCCATGGCAAGGAAATGGGTCACGCATGGTGAACGCAGTCTTCATCTATCGTGACCTCATCAGACCACAAGAAAGAGACAGGCCACTTAAGGTACATCAACTGTTCCTCTGCGATGTGGGTTCTAGAATGAATGACATGAACAGGGATTTGCAACAGATTCCACACACCATGACAGGGCAATGAATTGTGTTGATAAACTGTGTATCCATAGGAAGGTAGGTAAAATGTGATGGTCAGACAATGTTGAAACGATGACAAAAGAAAAAGAGTCTGTATGGTAACAAATCGGATTTCGAGTCTCATGGAATTCCATAATCCAACCAAGTGATGTAAAACAGTTGTGCAGGTCTTTTCTACCTTTTAGGACTAGTACAACGCTAGTAAAGGGTATGCTACTACTATGACAGGTAGCCTATCGTTTTGATATAGGCCTAATGAATAAATGATCGTATCAACTGAGAGGCTGAACTGAATCAGGAGCAGCGAGCTATGTCTGACAGTTACGCAGCCGTACCTTGATTGAGACAGCGCTGTGTGGAGAACCGTCTGTGGAGGCAGTCTTTGTGTGGCCTAGCAACCTGGGCTTATCTGTGGATTGAAGGAGAAGAGGAATGAAGAAAGAGACAGAAGGAGAAAGAGAAACACTCGCAACTCATGCATACACAGTAAACTAAGAAGCATTGTTAAACAAAAAGGAAACATTTAAGAAAATGGAGGGCACTCAAAATAAAATCAGGGCCACCAGGCGCAGTACAATTCCATTTAAATCCTCTCAGTATTAAAAACACACTGGGGAACTACCACCACTTATTCTATATTGTCATCCACCGTGCAATCACTCATTGCACAGTGCACTCGTACAGTGAACAAGGGATAGGACAAGATGCTGTGGGACTGACGACAAGCAGAGCCCAGACAAATCGCTGTTAATTTTACATTCTTGTTGGAATAGCTTGCACAATAGAGGTCGACAAGTTCAGCTGTGACTAAATTGAAATATTGTGCTCCGCCGGCTCCAATATGTCTATAAAAAAAACAAATATGGCTGGGTGGAAATGTTTGTTTTTATTCCCATGGCGATGAGACTGAGCCAAGGTGAAATTAAAAACACACTTCTTCCAGGAAGTTATGAAAAAAATTCCAAGTAAACCATGAAAAAGTAGTTTGTTAGTTCAAAATGCAGCAAAATTCAAAATTGATTGAGTGCTGGATTTCCTATGATACTATTAACAGATGATTCTTTGAATGAGAGATGTTTACTTAGGCAAAAATGTCTGTAGGCTGAATTTATAATAAAATGGATATTTGCCATATTAAAAGAATAGAGTAGCACAGACATAGAACTCGCTGTCTATGACAGACCAGGCCTTTGCATTTTGAGGAAAACCTGGTTAACTTGGAAAGACACTCACTCGCCAGACACACTTGAATCTGTGGAGAAGAAACTAGGCTGCTGTTTTAACTTAAATGATTAGTGACAGATGCTCGTGAATTGCAAATCCAGAAGAGGAGCATCCAGAAGATTGTGTGTGTTCCATCAAAGAGACACGTAATGGCATTAGTTAAACAGCAGCAAAGGAATCTAAGCAGATTAAACATCAAACCTCACTAACGGGTAATGAATGAATGAAAGTCAGAAACAGAACCCTGCGGATAAGAAGACTAATCCCTACCAACAGTCAATGTGCTAGAGCAGGGTATTTCTGCCAACTTCAATTGGCTAATTGTTTGTGTGTGTTATCAAGCCAAACAAAGAAAAGTTAGGATATATTGTACAGTCTAATCATTAGGGCAGGGAATTGCCAGGGACGTCACGGTATGATATTATCACGATACTATATGTAATTGCGATTCGAAACCGCAATTTTATTGCGATTTGATGCTCCAAATACATTGCTTACTATATAAGTATGTCTGCTGCAGAGAGAAGGGGACCGTGAGAAAAATGAGCTTTACAATGAGTAATGGAAGTTTTAAAAAAAGTGCTAAAAACATGTTGGCTCACTATTTCATAAGAAGATGGAGAACAAGCTATAGGATGTTAAATACTAGGCGTTGCACAGGTTGTGCATACAAACCCACTTCTTATTTTACAAATCGATACTTGGAGTCAAAGTATCAATATAATATTTGACCAAAATAATATTGTAAACATATTCAGTTTATCCCCCTCCACTACTAATCATGAAAGCTAGGCTATACTTCACCAAAACATTGTGGACACATGCTCTTCAAAACATCTCATTCCAAAATCAAGGGCATTAATATGGAGTTGGTCCCCACTTTGCTGCTATAACACCCTCCACTCTTCTTGAAAGGCTTTCCCTTTCCACTAGATGTTGGAACACTGCTGCGAGGACAACCTTCCATTCAGTCACAAGAGCATTAGTGATGCTGGGATTTGTGCTGAAGTTGCTTCCAGAGGCAGCTTGGAACTTGGTAGTGTGTTGATTTTTACATGCTCCAGCACTTGGCGGTCTCGTTCTGTGAGCTTGTGTGGCCTACCACTTCATGGCTGATCCGTTGTTGCTCCTAGACGGTTTCCACTTCACAATAGAATAAATAGTCTTCTTCAAGAGATACTTAAAAAATACTATTTGGGAACTAAAAACTTGAACCATAACCTATAGGCAGCAGGCTTTCTCTAAGCCATTGTACTCCAAATGCTCACTCAGAGACATTGTACAGGATTCTCTACAGTAAAACTAGGCCTACAACTAGACCCTGTGTGGTTTGCATTCCTTATCGTCCCTCCCAAACAGTTTATTTCTGTGCACTTTGATGTGTTGACCTAGCCAAATTAGTGTTCCAGACAGGGGTGGAGGGACAACTGTTTTCTACCTGTTTTACTGCATCTTCAAAAGGGGATAGAATATGCAGCCAAACATAGGGGTGGGGGGGGGGGGGGGGTTCTTCAGGCTTCCTCTGTGCTCTCTTTACACCGTAGCATAACGGAGGAAAATAAGGGCTTTAAAACCCCTCTGCAGTGATTATGAGAAAGGACTTCTTAAGTGAAATGGCTGCATTAGACATAGGGATATTTAAGGACACTCCCTGTTACTTTCCTTTATTCTCCTACTATCCCAATATTCTTAATCTCAAAATCTCCTCACTTCAATTGAAGGTAGGCCTAACTTAACCTACGCAGATTCCTGGTTAATCCACACAGAGAAAAGGTAATAGCTGTCTTTTTACTTACCCAGGTTGTCCATTGAGGTCAGAAGACCTCTATGACAAGGGAGACCTGGCAAGACCTGACTGAATCATTTTGAAGCTCATAAAGAAAGTTAGGCTACAACATAATGCATGCATGCACCACTCAAAGGGGAAGGTAATGGGACTGGGAGTGAGTGCTGGTTTGATCTTGAAGACATCTGCTGGCTCAGTGCGCAAGCCAAGCAAAGGTTAGACATTGAATCAAAAGCCAAATCACCTCAATAAAACAAGGCTATTCTTTTCCCAGCCTTATAGAACCTGCGTGTGTGTGTGTGTGTGTGTGTGTGTGTGTGTGTGTGTGTGTGTGTGTGTGTAATTAAAAATGTTCCAGCACCTCCATTTAATACACACCTCCACTGAAAACAGATGCTCCTCTCAGAGAGCGGCCGGGCCTCTACATATTAGTTTAAGCATCACTTCAAAATGTGCCAATTTTCTTTTAGGGATATGAAGTGTAGACTTACCAGGCTCTCTGCTCTGGCTGTGAGGCTCTTCTTTATACCCTGGAGAGGGGCGAGAAAGAAAAAGGTCACCAAAATGACTGACAGCAGATACAAACACCAAGGTTACAGTATCCACACTAGTGGATGCATGTCCTTTACATTGCATCATTCCAAGTGATATGCTAGAATGGACACTGGATCAGAGCCAGACTCTAAAGTGATTGATTAAATGTGATATTATTAAATCATTGACAGCTGAACTAAATGCCTCAGTAGAGAAACCAAAGGAAACTTGGGATGCTTCCCTATGAGACCTGGTCAAAATAAGTGCACTACATAAGGAATATGGTGTCATTTGGGTTGCAAAATTACTCTTCTGATGGTAGGGGAAGCCAGCCTGGTCCCTGTCTGGGGAGTAGCTCCTTCTGCTGGTGTTGGACCCGGAGCGCATGAGAACGGAGCCTGTTATTGGTGGAGTATCCCTTCTGATAGGAGAGCGGTCCCGTAATCTAGTGTACGAGTCCCCGGCAGGGGTTGCAGGGTAGGGGCCCAGGACTCTCCGCCTGATCCCCTCAGGGTTCTCCCTGAGAAAACAGAGAGCGAGAGAAGGGGATTCAAGGGCCCATCCATTCAGGTCCACTCAATGACAGAACTAAAGCCACGGCTCTACACATGATGAGAGCCTGGATTCTAATTACCTCTAAGTGTAGAGTGAAAGAAGAAAACCACTTGATATGAAATAATGAAGTTGCTGGACTTAGAAAAATAAGTAGTGCCTTGGATCTTGAAAAACAATATACAACAACTGAAGTCACCATGTCAGTCCCATTGGTGCTTGGCACTTTGGTCTATTAACTAAGTGCACTAGAAGGAATGGGCCTACCCTCGACCAAAGTACATGAGGGCCTACCTCAGGTTGGGGTAGGCTGGAGACATGGTCCTCGAGAGAGGAGCTATCACTTGAACTCTGCTGCTGGGATGGGAGCCCACTCTGCTGCTGTTCCTAAAATTTCAAAATAAAATAGACTTTGGGAACACTTTACTTGACACCCTGCGTCATAACCATGTCATAATATGTCAACAGCTGACAACCTGTCATTGCTGGACTTAGAACAAAATAAGTAGTGCCTTTTATCTTGAAAAACGGTATACAACTGAAGTGCAGTGTCATTCCCCTGCTACATCCGCAATAATCTGCTAAACACATGTATGTGACCAATACAATTTGATAACACATTTAGACCGGTTGTGACATTGATCACATTATTTTATGGCTGGTTAAAGACACCTACATAAGAGTGTCAAAACCCACAAAACCACACCAGGCAAAACATTTCATTACACGATAGCCTACTTGTCAACAGTATGTTCGTTAAATAACGTTTTCTTACATGGACCATATTAAATCATCATTGTAATTGTGCATTGGGTTAGGTCAGACATGCACCGAATCAAATGCTCTGTTGCTGATAACTGTGTTGAACGCAGGAGCAGATTTCAGGTACAGGACAAGACACCCTCTTGATTGATGACTGACATAAGGACATGTATGTGATAGGCATATCTGGCATATTTGATGAAATCTGTCATAATGCTTCCTGACAGTGTCATAGTGTATTTTCACAGTCCGAGTGACAGAATCGTCATAATGCTTCATGACAGTGTAACAAAGTATATTTTCTGCAAGTTAATTAAAATATGATGAAAAAAACATGACAAAAGAATTAATTACAACAACAGACTTAAGAAACAAACTTTCAAAATGAAACAAAACTTATTGGCAGGGAAAAAAATAAATTTGAATAAATGTGGGTTGACACTTATGTACGTGTCATTATCAGCCATAAAAAAAATAAAAAAATGTAACAGCTGTAAATATACTGATCATGACAGTGTTATGACCATATTATGACAGGTTATTTGTATTTATTATGGTTCCCCATTATCTGCTGCCAAAGCAGCAGCTACTCTTCCTGGGGTTTGGCTTAATGAAGGTAGTTAAACAATTTCAAAAACATTACAATGCATTCATTACAGAATTCACAACACACTAAGTGTGTGCCTTCAGGCCCACACTACACGACCACATATTTACAACACAAAATCCATGTGTACGTGAGTGTATAGTGTGTATGTTATCATGTGTGTGTATGCATGGGTCTGTGTTTGTGTTGCTTCACAGTCCCCGCTGTTCCATAAGTTGTATTTTTTATAATAAAAAATTAAAAAATCTGATTCTAATGCTTGCATGAGTTACCTGAAGTGGAATACAGTTCCATGTAGTCATGGCTCTATGTAGTACTGTGCGCCTCCCATAATCTGTTCTGGACTTCGGGACTGTGAAGAGACCTCTGGTGGCATGTCTTGAGGGGTATATGAATGGGTGTCTAATCTGTGTGCTAGTCGTTTAAACAGACAGCTCGGTGCTTTCAACATGTCACACAGCTTCTCAAAGGGATATTCAATGTCTATTTTATTTATATATTTTAACGTATTTAGGCTTGCCATAAAAAAAAGGGGTTGAATACTTATTGACTCAATACATTTCAGCTTTTCACTTTTAATTATACAGAACAAAAATATAAACACAACATGCGACAATTAACAACAAACAACTTCACCTCTCACAAATACAAGTAGTGATGAAGTCAATATCTCCTCTACTTTGAGCCAGGAGAGATTGACATACATATTATTAATATTAGCTCTCTGTGTACATCCAAGGGCCAGCCGTGCTGCCCTGTTCTGAGCCAATTGCAATTTTCCTAAGTCCCTCTTTGTGGCACCTAACCACATGACTGAACAGTATTACAGGTGTGACAAAACTAGAGCCTGTAGGTCCTGCCTTGTTGATAGTGCTGTTCAGAAGGTAGAGCAGCACATTATTATGGACAGACTTCTTCCCCTCTTAGCTATTGTTGTATCAATATGTTATGACCATGACAGTTTACAATCCAATCCAATTGTTCAATTTCCACATTATTTATTAAC
The DNA here is from genome assembly GCF_045791955.1 of Oncorhynchus clarkii lewisi. NCBI lineage: Eukaryota > Metazoa > Chordata > Actinopteri > Salmoniformes > Salmonidae > Oncorhynchus > Oncorhynchus clarkii. The sequence goes on from NC_092147.1 coordinate 50,370,972, forward strand.
ATATTTAGTTGGGGTTTAGGGTTTGTTGAATGATTTGTGTCCCAAATACAAATGGTTTTAGTTTTTGAAATATTTAGGACTGACTTATTCCTTGCCACCAATTCTGAAATTAACTACAGCTCTTTGTTATGTGTTGCAGTCATTTCAGTTGCTGTAGTAGCTGACATGTATAATTTACTCAAAGCCAGTGGCATGTCGTTAGTAAAGATTTACTTTTTTCAAGGGGCCTAGACAGCTGCCCTGGGGAATTCCTGATTCTACCTGGATTATGTTGGAGAGGCCTCCATTAAAGAACAAATACAGGTGTGCCAAGCTTGTATCGTCATACCCAAGAAGACTCAAGGCTGTAATTGCTGCCGAAGGTGCTTCAACAAAGTACTAAAGTAAAAATGTAGTTTAATACATTTGCAAAAAATTATATTAGGCTGTAACGTAACAAAATTTGAAAAGGCCAGGGGGTCTGAATACTTTCCAAATGCACTGTATTAGAGGTGGACCAATTATGATTTTTCAACACGATACAGATAATTGGAGGACCAAAAAACGCCGATAATGATTAAATCGGCCGATTTTAAATATACACACACACAGTTGAAATCGGGAGTTTACATACACCTTAGCCAAATACATTTAAACTCAGTTTCACAATTTCTGACATTTAATCGAAGTAAAAATTCAGCTGTTATTTCTTTCATCACACATTCCCAGTGGGTCAAAAGTTTACATACACTCAATTAGTATTTGGAACGCACAGAAATACGAGCCCTTGGTCATTAATATGGTAAAATCCGGAAACTATCATTTCGAAAACAAAACGTTTATTTTCAGTGAAATACGTTCAGTGTTTTATCGAACGGGTGGCAACCCTAAGTCTAAATATTGCTGTTACATTGCACAACCGTCATAATTATGTAAAAATCTGGTAATTGCGGTCTTTGTTAGGAAAAAATGGGCTTCACACAGTTCGCAACGAGCCAGGCGGCCCAAACTGCTGCATATACCCTGACTCTGCTTGCACTCAACGCAAGAGAAGTGACACAATTTCCTTAGTTATTATTGCCTGCTAACATTAATTTATTTTAACTACATATGCAGGTTTAAAATATACTTGTGTATTGATTTTAAGAAAGGCATTGATGTTCATGGTTAGGTACATTTGTGCAACGATTGTGCTTTTTTCGCAAATGAGCTTTTGTTAAATCACTTGTTTTGCAAAGTTGAAGTAGGCTGTGATTCGATGATAAATTAACAGACACCGCATTGATTACATGCAACGCAGAACAAGATATTTAACTACACACGGTTGATGAAATTATTAGGTTAACTAGTGATTAAGATGGATGTTTTTTTATAAGGTAAGTTTAATGCTAGCTAGCAACTTACAGTGGCTCCTTGCAGCCACAAGGTCCTTTTGATGCTGCACTCGTGTAACAGGTGGTCAAGCCTGCCACACAGCCTCCTCGTGTATTGCAATGTAATCGGTGTCCAAAAAGGCCGAATACCGATTGTTATGAAAACTTGTTGGCCCTAATTAATCTGCCATGCCGATTAATTGGTCAACCTCTAAACCGTATATCTGAATAAAATACTATCCAACCTTTATAACCAAATAGTTCTAATCCAAAGATTAGTCTAGATGATTTATTTCCCCTCTAATGAGTCAGACTCAACCATCCCTAATACCCCACAAAGGACTTATGCAGTTGTAAAACCCTTTGCAAAGATTGAATGATAACTTGAGGGCGAGTGCATCCTATAAACTGTTAGGACTAGATAAAACTAATAACATCCACACTCAATTGCAGGGACAAACAACTTCAAAAACGTATTCCAAACCAGGCACTTGTGTGTGCGTGTGTAAGTAAGCGGTCTGTAGTATTCTTCTGCCTACAACGTCTATGCCTGCGGGGAACCATGGTCGTCCAGGATATGGGCTCCTCCACGACCTCTTTCTCTAGCTCCTCGACCTCTTCCTCTGCAGGCTAGAACTTGTTGATCAGGATCTGGGTGGATATTCTCCAAACAGTCCCTTAAGGCTGACCAGGGCATCCAGAAGGCCCAACCTCTCCTAGTTTGGCAGCTCAGTCAGCGAGCCAAAGGTGGCGCTCTGCTGCTCCCATGGCACATCCCAGGTCCTCAGCTATCAACTGGGAGCCTATCATCGCTTTCTCTGTGGCCTTGGTGAACTCAATGATCATGTCCTGGTCGATAGGTTTGACGATCTTAATACCAGTGTCCTTGTCATTAGGTTTTGGAGGGTGTTCACTTTCCTCTGGCTATGTATCCTTCCTCTGTCTTTTTGTCCATGACCATACAGGCACTATGGACGATCCCAGGAGCTTCTGGTTACCACATGGAGGTCAGGGAGGGAGGGCTAAGGGACCAGGGATTGCCTTTGCAATGGGGGTTCGAGGTCAACACTGTCATTTCTGGTTAGGACAGCGGGAGGAAGATCTGGCGAGGGTGAGTTTAACCTGACCAGAGCCCTTCCAACCATCTATAGCAGGTCACGGTAAATTTCTCCTGGCCATTTGGAAGGCCAATTTGCCTTTTGGTCCATGGACAAAAAGAATAAGTGATTGTCGTCTTTGTTAATGAGGTACTTAGCTACATTGCTATCACCTGGGAGTCTCATTGCTAGCTCTGTAGCTTTGATGATTTGAATTTCTTTATCCTAGTCAATAGGTTTGGTAGCATGCTCGGCCAAGATCTTTGCGTTGTATGCTTGCAGCAAGGTCGCCATGTTGAGCGCGCAGCTAGCCTGGCCACAAGCCAGATAGGCCTTCTCCAGGCAAGTCAAATTTAGCCACAGCCAACCACCTCTTGCGCTCACAATTGATTTCTGATCACTTGAAACGTTGCTTTGGCTGGTGTGATGTCTCACTTTTCTCCCTCTCCATGGACATTACAGTGGAGAACTGATCCTCTTTTACAGCTAGCTAGAACTTCTTAGGCAGTATCTGCGGTGCTTCTTCTCCATAGTGTCCCGGTGCGCTGGAGTGCAGTACAGGCACATCAAAGGTCAGACTGGGATCTGCTACAGACACTCTTTGGTGACAGTACAGGGACCAGATGGGGGCAGACCGTTTGCAGCGCAAGGGTGTTTCTTCTTTCCCCGTGTACACACTTGGTTCAGCAGACACTTTGTCACCATACAGGGACCAACTACAGATGTCATGGTTAACCGTTTGCGGTGCAAGAGTGCCTCTTCTTTCTCTTTGTGGTATACACTTCCCGTATTTATGGCACCCTGAAGGTTCATCTCAACAACTGTTCAGAGGAGACTGCATGAATCAGGCGTTTCGGTTCCAACCACTGTGTCTTTGTGAGACAAAGAGTAGGTAAACGGATGATCTCTGCATGTATGGTTCCCACCGTGAAACATGGAGGTGGTGTGATGTGTGGGGGTGCTTTGCTGTTGACACTGTCTGTGATTTATTTAGAATTCAAGGCACACTTAACTGCATGGCTACCACAGCATTCTTCAGCGATACGCCATCCCATCTGGTTTGCGCTTAGTGGAACTATCATGTTTTTCAACAGGAGAATGACCCAACACACCTCCAATTCAACTGAAATGTGTCTTTGGCATTTAACCTAACCCCTCAATCAGAGAGGTGCGAGGGGGCTGCCATAAATCGACATCCACGTCTTCGGCGTCTGGGGAACATAGGGTTAACTGCCTTGCTCAGGGGCAGAACAACAGATTTCTACCTTGTCAGCTAATGGCTATTTGACCAAGGAGAGTGTTGAGTGCTGCATCAGATGACCAGGCCTCCACAATCACCCGACCTCTACCCAATTGAGATGGTTTGGGATGAGTTGGACCGCAAAGTGAAGAAAAGGCAGCCAACAAGTGCTCAGCATATGTCGGAAATCCTTCAAGACGGTTGGAAAAGCATTCTTCATGACGCTGGTTGAGAGAATGTCAAGAGCGTTGCAAAACTGTCATCCAGGCAAAGGGTGGCTACTTTGAAGAATCTAAAATATATTTTGATTTGTTTAACAGTTCTTTGGTTACTACATTATTCCATGTGTGTTTTTTCAGAGTTAATGTCTTCACTATTATTCTACAATGTAGAAAATAGTACAAATAAAGAAAACCCGTTGAATAAGTAGGCGTGTCCAAACTTTTGATTTGTACTGTATGTCTTTTTTTTTTTTTTACCCAATAGGTGCTCTTCTTTGTGAGGCATTGGAAAACCTCCCTGGTCTTTGTGGTTGAATCTGAACTCAGTGCTCAACCTTACAAATAATTGTATGTTTGGGTTAGAGATGAGGTAGTCATTCAAATCATGTTAAACACTACTATTGCACACAGATGTTTACTCCTTATTTAGGCTAGACTTAACAAAGGGTTTGAATACTTATTCACCCAAGAGATTTCAGCTTTTCACTTTTAATTCATTTGGAAATTACAAAAAACATAATTCCACTTTGATAATATGGGGTATCGTATGTAGGCCACTGACCAAAACATCTCAATATACAATCAATTTTAAATTCAGGCTGTAACAACTAAAATGTGGAGAAAAAAAAGGAGTGAATACTTTCTGAAGGCACTGTATGACATGCATTATCTGAATTAGGCCACAGAATCACACCTACGGAGGAACGGCTTCTATGGAGGAATTTTTTTATGTCTTTCGAACTTCCGAGTTGGTTTTAACATTAGACCAGAAAAAGCTAACAAGCTTGTGTGTGCAGAGCAGCACTATAATTAAAAACACATCTTACCTTTTTGTAGTTAATAAATCCAATGTGAAAACATGATAACTATAGTATCCCTACCTAGCATTGAAAAAGTATAATTCATTCTTCTCTAATTAAAACATCTCTCCCTAATTTCTGAATTAACACTTGTAACGTTGTCAGTGGGCTACAGTTGACCTACTCCTCCCCTCTGAAGCATAGGTTGACTACACACACACACACACACACACACACACACACACACACACACACACTGGCAAAGATTTCCAGCTGGCAGGCAGACGCTGGAATAAGTTTGAGTGACAGAGTGAAAGCTTTGCAAAGGCTCGTTATTGTGATTTTTGTGGGATTGGGAAAAAATGCCCGGAGCATAAAATAACTTTCGTAACCAGTGGCCAGCGAAGAGTCCAAATCTGAATCACATACAAACACTATGGCAAGAGCTGAAAACAGAAGTTGGCAGAGGGCACTCCTCAAACGTTGAAGAATTAGAGCAGTTTGCTGCTGAAAACTAGGCCAAATTGGCAATAAAAAGGTGCAGTAAGCACATTGATGGGTACAAGAACCGTTTGTCTGTAGTTCTTTGCCAAAGCCTGTGCAACCAAATACTAGCTCGGGGGCACCAATAATTCTGCCCATGACGTTTGTCTTTATTTTCTAAATAATAAATTGCAAACTTCAAAATGTACTAAAATACATTTGGTTCTGCAATGTTGAAAATCTAAAAAGGTGTGGAGACCAAAACTTCTCAATTTCAACTTATTTTTCAAGAAATGGGGAATTATTTCATGTCCAGGTAGCAGATAATGGACCTTACTTGGTTCTAACTTGAAAAAGTCTTAATTTACAATTGTACAATTTATGCTCCCCACATATAAAAAACACAAAGAAAGCCTTGAATGCAAGATAGTAATTTCTATGATTGCCTGTAGCCTACTGTACATGGTAAGCAGGTGCACACCAAGGAGGCACTTCACTTTTTAGTATGGGAAACAGCTGTGAGGATTTTTCTACAATATTCACAACATAGACACAGAGAGCAATAGTAAATGGTGTCTTTTTGTAACTCTGCCATGGTTCGTTGGACAAAGCCTATGAGAGAAGGGAGGCTTTGTAGGGGTTTAGGATGAACGGCGAAAATAAGGTCTGTGGTAAACACAGGTTTAGGACTTCATACGTTTTGTTGATTTAAGAGTAAGTAATTTAGGAATGTTTTCTTGGGGTGCACGAAGTTACTATTATATGCGTTTCTGGAATTAAGAAATAGCTAATACACTGCCTTTAAGAAAAGTGCAAAGACGCTAATATATTTGGCCGCAACTGTATAAATTAACCAACCAGCGACACCTGGTTTTCATGACCCCTGCTTGAACTTCGAGGGCCATGTCCCAAACAAAGATCAGGCCTAACAAGGCCTCCAGCATTTACGCCCCCAAGCCCGTTTGAAGTAGCCAAGGTTCAGCCTGCCAAATAAAGTTTATTACCACCGTTGCAGTGAGTGATCCTACATCTGCAGTGCTTCTACATCTGCATTGCTTGCTGTTTGGGGTTTTAGGCTGGGTCTCTGTATAGCACTTCGTGACTTCTGCCGATGTAAAAAGGGCTTAATAAATAAATGGGATTGATTCCACCTTAAAAACTCACCTCGCGTCTTTCCATAAGAAAGCCATGAAAAAGGAATTCTGTGGTCGCTATACATAAAATGTCATCTTAAAGAAAAGTCCTAGTTGTAATTGTTAAGTATGTCTATAGCTGCATCTTCAAAGCCGTTCTTCCAAGCATAGGAGCAGGTTCTCTAAACGCAGGTTATATCCTTACAAACCAAAGAGAAGAAAACGCTGATCTGAGAGCAAGAGTAACCAAAAAAAACAAGAGTCGAAGCAACTGGGTGTCATAGTCCCACCTGCAATAACAGGAAAACTAAACACAAGCTCTTTCAGGTCCAGGAAGAAAGACAACTGCAGAATACCAGAGGGGGAAAAGGAGACCCTGGCCTGACTAAGCTAGAAAGTATTCAAGAGGTTCTGAGAGAGTGTCTCTCTACAAGGTCAGCATCCTAAATGACACCCTATTCCCTATAGTGCACTACCTTTGACCAAAGCCTCTACACAGGGAATACGTAGCCTCCCTCTACAAGGTCATGCCATTAAAGCCAATCCATTACATTGAAAGTGTTACACAAACAAATTAAACATGAAATTAACTCATTTTGAAAACAAATAACATAAACCCCAATATCAATCTAGGTAATTGGTTTTAGTCATAAGGTTATTACAGCCAATGCCTCCCTCTCATCTTCCTGAATAGTGAAATCAATAATATATCATTCCAATCAGCCCTGTGCACAAATATAATATGAGTGCACTTAATGGGCTTCCCATTTCACTCATCTGCTATCATCGCATGAGGTCAAGAGCTCCACAACGGAGCAGATTGAGCAATCCACCCGCCGCCGCCCACCTGCCTCTATTGCAAAGGCATACCTGCAGTGTGCACCCCCCCCCCTCAAAATGTATGTGTCGGAGTCAAGTGAAAGCCCATGAACAGCAGCCCCCAGGCCCGGGACTCTTGTGTTGAGGGGAAAGGGATAAGGGTGTGGTGCTGGAGAGGCCTTGCTGTTTGTCTGGTGTCTGGCCACCTCAGTCTTCAACACCTCCGGCCAGGTGAGAGAGACACAACAAAGAGTTCCTGACCGCTGCTTCTTGTGGACTACACTGCAAGAGGGTGAGGCCTCCAGTCAACCTCCTTACCACACTAATGGCAAAAAAACGGACCCAGATGCCCGCCTGCTGCCCTGTCAAAACCACACCACGAGTCTCTCTTTTAGGCTCCATTGCCAACAAGTCAAGGGAGCTGAATGACAATGGTGAACCAACTAGAACCAACGTGGGAGACAGAATTGCAAATGTCAGTGATAAATGTGTGAGGTGTCATACTATGGATCGTGAAAATAACTGGACTGGTGGCAGTAATGAAGGAAGAGGTGAGAAACTAGACCATAGTTAGCTTGCTCTTCCACAGAAGACAGCATAGAGAGCGTGTACGCTGTACAGAGAGTCTGAGGAGAGCCGAGTGTGTGGTGGAGGTTGTCTGGCTGGAGAGGGAGTGGCTGGCGGCCCAGATGGTTTTCCTGTGGGGGTTTAGCCTTGTTGGCTCAATGAGTTGACACTGGTGCCCTTTGTCCCTGTCTGGAGTCTGGTATGACACTTGGGTAGGAGTGAATGGGGAGGGGTGGGTCTTGGCCTGTGAACTGTTGGCACTCTGTATTGGGTCACTGCTAGACGGCTGTCTCGGCAGCACAGGGGCAGAGGAGATCCACGGGCTTTAGCTGTGCTCTGTGTGGGGTCAGGCTGACAAGCGCCCCAAGGCAAGGAATCTGGTGGTTGATAAGTGGAATATGGTATGAAACGAGAGCCAAGAACCTCCTCTCAGTCTTTCCCGCCCAATACCTCAGAGACAGGTTGGCAAATTAGCTTCAGTGTGTTTTCAATCCCTCTTCAAAATCAGTGACTGTGCGATATATGTCAAATGTAATATTTTGAGTGGGGATTTACACTGAGTATACAAAACCTTAATAATACTAGCTCTTTCCATGACAGATTGACCAGGTGAAAGCTATGATCCCTTATTGGTGTCACTTGTTAAATCCACTTCAAACCAGTGAAGATGAAGGGGAGGAGACAAGTTAAAGAAGGATTTTTAACTCTTGAGACGTATGTGTGCTATTCAGAGGGTGAATGGGCAAGACAAAAAATGTAAGTGGTTTTGACCAGGGTATGGTATAAGGTGCCAGGCGCACCGGTTTGTGTCAAGAACTGCAACGCTGCTGGGTTTTTCACGCTCAACAGTTTCCCGTGTGTATCAAGAACGGTCCACCACCCAAAGGACATCCAGCCAACTTGACACAACCGTGGGAAGTATTAGAGTCAACATGGGCCAGCAACCCTGTGGAACGTTTTCACTGCCTAACGAGCTGCAGTAATTAAAAAGCAAAACAATTTGAGTTTAATCAATGCTAGAAGTTGTGCTTTAAACAAAGACACATACATGGTCTGAAAAATGCTGCTCAAAATGCTGCCTAGTGTGGCAGCCCCCCACACCACTCCAAAACCTGTATATACTTGTGTCTTTCGGAGGGGTACCTCGTGTGCAATTGACCAATAAAGTGATCCTAATCTTAATCATTATGGTGGCTTCAGAAATGTAGAACTCTGCTGCCATCTGGTGGTTCATAGAATAGAACCACCACAGTATTTTAAAACAGGTCAATAACAAAGTATTACTCAACGTCTCTCAATCTTATAGATGTGGTCAAGCCTGACTTACCTCATCCCTCCTTGACGGCCCATCTGAGAATCAACTCTGGATCCCCTGTAGTATGGATCCCTGTAGTCCTCCTGCATACAAAGATAGAGCATGTGTTGAAAAGTGTGAATAATACAGACTGCTGAAAAAGACAATCTCCTGATAATCAACATACATTCAACAGCTAGGCTACCACCTAAAATGGTCCGTTTTATATTAGTCCAACTGCAAAGAAAGTAAACTAAATCGTACTTTTCTGAGATCAATATGACAATGGTCATGATAAAGCTTTACCGACCTGTCGGAGAGATGGGGAGTTCCTCCCTCGGATGCTCCCTACCACGTCACCATGGTATCCACGATCACATCCTGTGTGAATGTTGTCGCTAGGGTATCCTATCTGGTCATCGTCATGGTAACTTTGAACGCCACCATACCGCTTGGTTTCATATTCAAATTCTCTGTCATATTCTTGCTCCGGTCTTGTCACAGCAGTCCTCCTCTCAACAACATTCACAACTCTCTGGTACGTTCCCTAAACAAGAAGCATTACAACATGGATTAGTTTATTTCAAAAACACAAGTGCAGAGAGACAATCTACTCTATGCATGAACGAATAAGTTGTACATCTATTTACATTGACAACTCCATGAAGGATGGTCGATGGCCTAATAAACACTCAAGTGATGACAATACATACGTGAAAATAATCGTCACCGTCTGCCCAAAGAGTGCATTGTACAAAGTGCTAGAATGACCAATCACTTACCGCTCTCTCTGAAATATGCTCATCGGTGGCCTCTCTGATTCGGCTTCGGTCTCGCCTGTACGCCACTGCAAGTAAGGGACAACAAGCATACAATCACAGCCATGACAATAATTAACACAAGGGGACGCAAACTAAAATGTGTTAATTGTCCACAAGTAGCTGTCATTTCAAACAAGTATGTAAACTAATGCGGCGTTCACATAATGTCGGAGTAATCAGAAGTTCGGAGTTCCGACTGGGAAGTTTCACTTGAACGACCCTCCAAGTCATAATTACAAGTGGGGAAACTCAAAGAAAATGTTGTTACAAGTGTTGTCAAGTTGTGACGTTTCGCCGCTGACCTTTCAACTTTTTTGACCAAAAGAAGACAAAACGGGTTTGAGGAGCAGGTAAAAGTAAAAAACTTCTCATTCCTCCTTCATATGGCAGCGACTGCTAGTCAAAACAGTTATTTGGGCTCCACAGGAGCATCCAGGAAGTCTGGAACGAGTAACGCAGTCAACGAACCTCACTGACTGTGCTCTTGCGATGGGTTGTAAAAATCATTGGCTGCAGAGCAACTCGGCTGTCCTCAGAACTGGATCATTATAAACAGATTCACATTTTCGCCTCCTCCCTTATTAGGCTTAGGCTACTATAGGTGTTGTAGGTAGGTTGCATGTTGCTAGAATAATATGGATATAGGCCTAAGCCAACAACGCATAATCTTTTTCACAAGCTTTACTCAGCTGTAGCCAAAGTTTTTTTTATTTTCTTCTCCTCATTAGATTTTTCCATCTTGGCATTGTTTGCTCAATTTCACTTCTTGTGGCAGAACATACAGTTGAAATTTACCTTAGACAAATACATTTCAACTCAGTTTTTCACAATTCCTGACATTCAATCCAAGTAAAAACTCCCTGTCTTAGGTCAGTTAGGATCACCACTTTATTTTAAGAATGTGAAATGTCAGAATAATAGTAGAGAGTGATTTATTTCAGCTTTTATTTATTTCATCACATTCCCAGTGGGTCAGAAGTGTTCATACACTCAATTAGTATTCGGTAGCATTGCCTATAAATTGTTTAACTTGGGTCAAACATTTCAGGTAGCCTTCCACAAGCTTCCCACAATAAGTTGGGTGAATTTTGGCCCATTCCACCTGACAGAGCTGGTGTAACTGAGTCAGGTTTGAAGGCCTCCTTGCTCTCACACGCCTTTTCAGTTCTGCCCACAAATTTTCTATAGAATTGAGGTCAGGGCTTTGTGATGGCCACTCCAATACCTCAACTTTGTTGTCCTTAAGCCATTTTGCCACAATATTAGAAGTATGCTTGGGGTCTTGTCCATTTGGAAGACCCATTTGCGACCAAGCTTTAAATTCCTAACTGATGTCTTGAGATATTGTTTCAATATATCCACATAAATGTCCTTCCTCATGATGCTATCTATTTTGTGAAGTGCACCAGTCCCCCCTCCTGCAGCAAGGCACCCACACAACAGGATGCTGCCACCGCCGTGCTTCAAGCCTCCCCCTTTATCCTCCAAACATAACGATGGTCATTATGGCCAAACAGTTCTATTTTTGTTTCATCAGACCAGGCGACATTTCTCCAAAAAGTATGACCTTTGTCCCCATGTGCAGTTGAAAACCGCAGTCTGGCTTTTTTTAATGGCGGTTTTGGAGCAGCGGTTTCTTCCTTGCTGAGCGGCATTTCAAGTTATGTCGATATAGAACTCGTTTTACAGTGGAAATAGATACTTTTGTACCCGTTTCCTCCAGCATCTTCACACGGTCCTTTTCTGTTGTTCTGAGATTGACTTGCACTTTTTGCACCAAAGTACAGTCATCTCTAGGAGACATAACACGTCTCCTTCCTGAGCGGTATCACAGCTGAGTGGTCCCCTGGTGTTTATACTTGCGTACTATTGTTTGTACAGATGAACGTGGTACCTTCAGGCATTTGGAAATGGCTCCCAAGGATAAACTAGACTTGTGGAGGTCTACAATTTTTTTCTGAGGTCTTGGCTGATTTCTTTTGATTTTCCCATGATGTCAAGCAAAGAGGAACTGAGTTTGAAGGTAGGCCTTGAAATACATCCACAGGTACACCTCCAATTGACTCAAATGATGTCAATTAGCCTATCAGAAGCTTCTAAAGTCATGACATCATTTTCTGGAATTTTCCAAGCTGTTTAAAGGCACAGTCAACTTAGTGTATGTTAACTTCTGACCCACTGGAATTGTGATACAGTGAATTATAAGTGAAATATCTCCAACCTAAGTGTATGTAAACTTCCGACTTCAACTGTATTTGTCACTCAAAATAAATCTGTGAATGAGTATAGCATAGAATCCAACTTTCATAATTATTCCCATAGAAAGCTGCAACTTCAGGACAATAAACACTTTATAGGAATAATTTGGAAATTACTCTTCATAACTTTAATTTGTCTTAATGCTTTCAAGATATATCAGTGAGTAGGATTAGGCTTTTAGTCGTTTGGTTCGTAATGGCAAGGAGGGATTTTTTTTTCCAGACTTGAATGCATGCATCATTTGTTTAAATACTTTGCTCAACTGTAAAGTTTGTTCAAATTTCTCATTAGATGTGTATCTCTCTCATTAAAAAAACTTTCAAAGATTCACTTATTCAATGTTTGATCATGAATACGGCAATACGGTCACCACGACAGCCCTACTTGCGTGACAAGAAGCTGTAATCCTAAAGTCGGCAACTAAATCCTTGACGTTTCGCCTGTGAACTGTTAAGTAGGAGACAGAGTTTGCACTGAGATCAAGCTAGCTAAAATCCTATTGGTTGAAGAATTGGTCCGACTTCAAAAGCAACTAAACACAATCATGTCGGAATACCCAGTTTCCCACAAGCACATGAATGCCTCATTAGATAGTAACTTTGTGCAGTGTGTACAGGCAGTGTAGTGTGTGCACTAAGGAGACTTAAGTAACGTTTATACTCTGACAAACAGATCGCAAATCAAACTATGAAAGTATCTGAGCTAGGCATCAGGGTTACAGTATGACTGTCCCTTCATATTGTGCACACTGATTTTTCAGTTACTGTAGTGGAGTGTGGGAGAGCTGTAGCTAACTTACTCCAAGTTGCTGAAGGGCTCCTCGATGTGGGACTTGGAGAATGTAAAACCTGCAAATATTGATGAATATTTAGGAATTATTGAGTTGTCTATGGAGTGTATTGACACAAATGTGGTTGATATTCAAAAACTAGGATACAAGACACAGTACGAAAAATTGCACATGTAAAACAAAATCAACTGGGGCATATTCATTACGACGTCTCTTAAACAGAAGGACCTACCTGAATTACCGCTGGGGTGTAACGTTAATAATTACGGCACACAATTTCTAACGACAGAATTCAGGCAGCTAGGGCCCTCCGTTTAATTACGTTTGCTTCAGTTTAAGAAACGTTTCGCAACAGAGTCTGTGTAATGAATACGACCCTGACGAATAATAATGTTTCTATATGAACATCCCAAGTCAATTGCAATGATAGTGTCTCTAGCTAGTAATGTACAAACAATTGGATAGATACTGAAGTTAGCCTAGCTAGCTTGCAAAGAGATGCTGTCCAATGCTAGCTAGCGTACACTGAAGCTGTTGTTGCTAGGGAAAACGAACTTACCAGCTGAACGTGCTGTGTATTAAAAGGTAGTTTTGCACTTTTTGCGATAAAGTGGTTGATTTTTTTTATACAGTTCCAACCCTTTCTGCATGTGCAACATTTGACAACAAACACCACGAGTAAAATTCAACCTCTTCCTCGTCGGTGTTTGATTGGCGGAGTGCAGTATGTTACGCGGGGTTTACCGCCGCCTATCTTCTTCTTCGACCTTTTTGTCTTCGGCGGCTGTTGGTGTCCAAAGTTTAACACTCTTATACTTAGCTTGAATAAAAATATATATAATAATAAAATAAACAAATACCCTACCATCTAACACTATACTCACAATTTTATTTATTTTTTATAATAAATAAATAAACATCATACTCCACAATTTCAAAATATTTTGGCCTACTTCGGGCCAACAGCCTGAAAGGACGGGATACCACCACAAATACCTCTGCAGCTGCCACCACAACCTCAATTTTCAGAGACTCTAACCATTGCTATTAAAGCTAAAAATCCAATCTGACTGAAACATATATTGGGGTGGCAGGTAGAGCCTTGGGCCAGTAACTGAAAAGTTGCTGGATCGAATCACTCAGCTGACAAGGTAAAAATCTGTCGTTCTGCCCATGAACAAGGCCGTTAACCCACTGTTCCCTGGTAGGCTGTCATTGTACATAAGAATTTGTTCTTAACTGACTTGCCTAGTTAAATAAAGTTTTTTTTTAAATCACTTGTTGGTTTATCCTTCTGTACTGGTAGAAATCTTTGCAGGATCCCTCCCATCTCCCTCTACATTCTTCATTGCCTCAGCATTTGACAACTTCTGCACTACTCTAACCCTGGAAACATGAACCTGCATCTCGCACTGAACATTTCTGATCCCCAGCCCCATGGGCACCCCTACAATTAACATATACCGCTACGCATTCCTTTGTCTCATGCATGGCATATCAATATCTTCTGCACACTTCTCACACCTAGCAGATTGCCTCCTACACACTGCTGCCACATGCCCATAAGCTTGACAACTGTAATGTATTCGGCACAAAAGCTCGTACATGATAACTTATATATCCTTTGCCGGGCAAAGACTCAACTTCAAAACTCAAACCGCCAACTTTCGTTACAGAATCTGTCTTTTCCCCCGAAACGAGTTAGCCGAAACCCCATTTCGTCATTGGTCAACAGCATGAGTGTGGTGATTGGATAGAGTCAGAGAGCCTCAGCCAGGCGTGTGCGGTCAAAAACGGGTTAACAGACAGAAGGGCTTTAATCCAGATACATCACAGGGACTATGTGGTAGTGAGAGGAAGTCCAATTGGAGAGGCATTCTACACAGTTTTATAAAATTGCGTTGTTTAGAAAGACTAGCAGGTCAAATTGAGCTTGTCCACACAGATACTTCACAGAGGAGGCGTTCCCTAACGGAAATATGCAAATACATGCTAAAAAGCCCAAATAGGACCTCGCTAGCTTGTGCTTGGCTTTACCTACCTCCTTGCTTGTTCTGCCCAGTATGCTTTATTTGTTCCCACTGTAAACGACACAGATTAACTGTCTTGGGTTAGTTATAAACATCTTTGGTACCGTCAAAAAGAAAACCCTCATCCGCACACCTATGGGTACCCCCCCCCCCCCCCCCACACACACACACACACACACACACCAACTGATTAATGGAATGCTGAATGTTTTAATTATACTTTTAGTTGTACAATATTTTAGTTGTAGTTAATACAAATATTGTTGTTGATCATTTTAATGTACGTAATGAAGGAGTAAGTCAATTTAAAGAGTGGCTACAGAAGATGCAAGACTCAGGAGTCATTTGGAGGGTTGCTGTCACAAAACCAAGTAAAGGACAGCATGTGCTTTTTAAAGTAAGGCCACATCACGAACACTGTCATGTCACACACAGTCTCACTCTCACTCACTCACTGACACACACATTTCTTGTTTGTTTAGTCTTGCTATTTATAGTATCCTATGCAATCCCAGTAAATAGTTTTGCTGTTTTGAAGAAATTAAAAGAATAAACTCCATACATTTTGTTCAGACTCATTGTAAGCGTCAATACAATGTTGCCGTCAGTTCCCAAACAGCCAATGACAGATGACTGTCCATTGTCAAACTAATTAATTACTGTATGTAATTATAAACAAATTATGTAACAACATTCCAAACTTGTTTAACATTGTCTAGTCCAAATATGGCACGATTACGCTCTATGTGTCGGTTTGCGACGCTTTCAATTGGGGACTTTTATTTTGAAGGCAAACCGCAAACTCAACACCGAGGACGACGATCACCGTGACCATGGCAACGGAGTAAACAAAACATTTCAACGTGTGAAAAGCATGTATAAAACGTTTTTACAGTCAACAAAAATGATTTACCCAAAAATAGATTAGAAAACAATTGTGTGTATTGTTATACGTTATTCTGTAAACCTGTGATGTAATGTTAGACTGTTAATTAGCTAGTTAGTGTGGCAAACTAGCATTTTTTTTATTTTTTTTGGCAAGCTGATACTTTTTTTCTTATTTTATGAAACTTTTAAAAGTGTTTAAAAATATGTGGAATTGTAATTATACGTTCGAAATGCATATTTAGCAAAGTACATAACTCATGGCGCGTTCAAGATAACCGGGGACTCGGAAAAATACGAGGTGAAATCATGACTTCTGTGATTTTCAGGTTGGAGCTCGAGAAAGAGGCCTGAGGTCCGGAGTTGGAATTCCGAGATGGATGACCATTTGAAACGAATTTTTGCAGTTGGAACTGTTTTTTTTTCGAGTTCCCAGATGTCTTCAACAATCTGAAGTCGGAAATTAGATGTTTCTGAGTTCCCCGTTTTTGTGAACGCTGCACAAACATGTTACGTTGTGTCGAGCGTGGGTAATGCGAATGCATCTCAACCAATAAAAACGTGTGATGGGCGGGACCGGTACGTTTAGAGTGCGTCGGCGAGGGGTACTTTGAGTGCCTTGAGAGAGTGATTGGGTAGGCGTTGCCACGTGATCATCATCCTTCCACTGGAGTTCTACGACAGCAGAGAGCGGCGTTGGTAATTTCCCCGTCAAATTAATCTATATTGAGTTCAAACAAATAAAGGTTTTATACGATGGGAGACAAGAAGAGCCCCACAAGGTAAAATTACATATTTATCTAGAAAAATGACCAGAAAATGTGATGAACACTTGTAAACATAGGATACGACCAATGGATGCGTAGCGCTAGCTACATTGTAGCTTCATGGCGGCTGACTGGCTCTTTTATGCCGGGGCCACCGTGTTTCAAATAGAAGAGTTTTACCTCGTAAATCTGACCATACGGCTCAAATGAGAGTAATTTGTATTGTTGTGTTTTTGTACAAATACACATCAATGAATGTTACCTAAAATGGCTATGCTGACAGTGTCGCTCCCCTTATCGTGTGTGTGTGTGTGTGTGTGTGTGTGTGTGTGTGTGTGTGTGTGTGTGTGTGTGTGTGTTTTGAAGGCCGAAGCGGCAACCCAAGCCCTCTTCTGACGATGCCTACTGGGACTGTAGCGTATGTACTTTCAGGAACACTGCCGAAGCTTTCAAGTGTATGATGTGCGATGTCAGAAAGGGAACGTCAACACGGTAAGAAGGGTTTCCACTGGATACCACAGCCACAAGTCTAAATCTTAACAATTTATGAAACATTTGCTTTTTGGTCTTTATTTGAGGTTAGCAGTGTGGTTGAGATTAGGTTTAAAATCACATTTTAAGAACATATATTAAAGAAATATGCTGGTTTATAACTTTGTGGCTGTGGTAACTAGTGATGACTTGGAAGAAGATCAAAGATGATGTCCAGACAGTTTGACTTTTGGATGTAAACCTATTGTGCAGATTATTCATAAATCATTCTAATTGTTGCCTAAATTCAAGTGGTTGTTTTTGAGTGAGACATTTCTATTATGGGGACATTATTTGACAGATGCTATGGTGTAGTTCGTCTGACAGATTGTGTCAAAGGTTGTTTTTATCAATGAACATTTCTCAAGATGTCCGGAGCCATGCACAGAACTTAACCCACTGAGCACAAATGTCAGGTGTATGCATTCCTGTACCCTCAATATGTTGTCGCTATGCAGCATTTGTCTATGTGCAGTGTGCTTCCTTATGATAGTTTTTCCCCCATACATACAATTCACCATACACTAGAAATCTAGAAAAATGAGTCACAGTGTGCATAAATATGCAGTGCATATATGTATGTACCTGCTGCTCATTGCCTAATAACCAATATTAATAATCACTAATCTGTTTCTAGAAAGCCTCGTCCTGTCTCCCAAATGGTTGCCCAGCAAGTCACTGCACAGTTTGCTTCACCCACACAACCCAAAAAAGAGAAGAAGGAGAAATCGGAGAAAGAGAAGAGTGAAAAGGAACCAACACAGAAAAAGAACAGCCACAAGAAGACGAGGTAAGGAGGGAACTGTTTGAACAACATATTCGCAAAGATACTATGAAGGTTGGCAAATATTTTAATCATCTCATTTTATTATGATTATTACGTTCTATCAAAATAATTAACAGGTTCCAAGTGACTATCCTACTAGCCATACTATTGACTCTCAGCCTGTTCTATTAATGACAATATACAGTGGGTATCATTACAGTGGGTATCAGTATTCACCCCCTCTGTGTATTTTTCACATTTTGTTGCGTTACAAAGTGGGATTGAAATAGATTGTTTTTATTTATTTATTGATAAAGAATAAAGATAAGTACAAGGATAAAGAACACAAACACAAGGACCACAAGAAGTACAGGGAGCGTGATAAATCAAAATATGGCAACAGTGACCATAAGGAGTTCTCGGAAAAGAAACCCAGAGAAAAGGAGCGAATAAAGATACACTATAATGTTGAAGTGAAAAGAACATTCACAAAGTGTGTACTAATATTTATTTATTTTTATAACAGCTATATAGACTTTGCTTAAGTATTCACCCTCTTTGTTCAGACAAGCCTAAATTAGATCCGGATTAAACAAATGACATCCCGATACATACACTACAGATCAAAAGTTTGGGGTCACTTAGAAATGTCCTTGTTTTTGAAAGAAAATCCCCTTTTTTTTTGTTGTCCATTAAAATAACAGGAAATTTATCAGAAATACAGTGTAGACATTGTTCATGTTGTAAATAACTATTGTAGCTGGAAATGGCAGAATTTTTTTTTAATGGAATATCTACATAGACTTACAGAGGCTCATTACCAGCAACCATCACTTCTGTGTTCCAATGGCACGTTGTGTTAGCTAATCCAAGTTTATAATTTTTAACGGCTAATTGATCATTATAAAACCCTTTTGCAATTATGTTAGCACAACTGAAAAGTGTTGTTTTGATTAAAGAAGTAATAAAACTGTCCGTCTTTGGACTAGATGAGTATCTGCAGGATCAGTTGTTTCGATTACAGGCTCAAAATGGCCAGAAACAAGGTACTTTCTTCTGAAACCCGTCAGTCTATTCTTGTTCTGAGAAATGAAGGCTATACCATGCGAGAAATTGCCAAGAAAATGAAGATCTCGTACAACGCTGTGTACTACACCCTTCACAGAACAGCGCAAACTGCCTCTAACCAGAATAGAAAGAGGAGTGGGAGGCCCCGGTGCACAACTGAGCAAGAGGACAAGTACATTTCAGTGTCTAGTTTGAGAAACGGATACGTCACAAGTCCTCAACTGGCAGCTTCGTTAAATAGTACACGCAAAACACCAGTCTCGATGTCAACAGTGAAGAGGTGACTCCGGGATGCTGGCCTTCCAGGCTGAGTTCCTCTGTCCAGTGTCTGTTCTTTTGCCCATCTTTTCTTTTTATTGGCCAGTCTGAGATATGTCTTTTGCCTTGCAACTCAGCCTAGAAGGCCAGCATCCTGGAGTCGCCTCTTCACTGTTGACGTTGAGACTGGTGTTTTGCGTGTACTATTTAATGAAGCTCGAAGTTGAGGACTTGTGAGACGTCTGTACGAGATCCTCAGTTTCTTGGCAACTTCTCGCATGGAATAGCCTTCATTTCTCAGAACAAGAATAGACTGACGAGTTTCAGAAGAAAGTACCTTGTTTCTTGCCATTTTGAGCCTGTAATCAAAACCACAAATGTTGATGCTCCAGATACTCAACTAGTCTAAAGAAGGTCAGTTTTATTGCTTCTTTAATCAGAACAACAGTTTTTAGCTGTGCTAACATAATTGCAAAAGGGTTTTCTAATGATCACTTAGCCTTTTTAAAATGATAACCTTGGATTAGCTAACACAACGTGCCATTGGAACACAGGAGTGATGGTTGCTGATAATGGGCCTTTGTACACGTATGTAGATAATCCATTAAAAATCAGCAGTTTCCAGCTACAATAGTAATTTACAACGTTAACAATGTCTACACTGTATTTCTGGTCAATTTGAGGATATTTTAATGGACAAAAAAAAGTTTCTTTGTTTTTTTTTTAACAAGGACATTTCTAAGTGACCTTAAACCTTTGAACGGTAGTGTACATCTAAGTCCCTCATTGCATTTCAAGCAAAGATTAAACTAAATACCAGTGAGCTATTCAAAAGCCTCAAAGGGCAGTGATTGGTAGATGGGTAACAATAACAAATCAGACACTGAATATCTCTTTAAGCGTGGATGATGTATTAAATCACCCAGACAAATCAAAGATGCAATCGAACTGAGCTGCAGGACAGGAAGGAGACTACTCAGGGTTAAGTTAGTTTTGACTTAAATCTGCTATAATGTCAAGACTTAAAAATTGCTGTCTAGCTATGATCACCAACACCTTGGCAGAGCATAAATAATGTGAAAATGTCTTAGATTTAGGGCTCACATGCTGACCAGACCAGACACGTCGCGTGCGCCACAAATGTAGAAATCCATGTTATTCAATTATTGCGCCAACGAGCGTCTACGATGCCAAGGGCTAAAATAGAACTCCTATTTCTGACGCAGATTGCGCTTCAAGTCCTCTCTCTCCCATCTCTCATTGGTTTATAGAAGCAGGTACCCACGTGCCATCTCCTCATTGGTTATACCCATGTGGGTGATTGAAAGACGAACTGTTTTGCCGGTCGTGGTGGTAATACTATGAAAGTTTAGATGCCGATCACCATATAAGTTCAAAGATGAAAAAGCCTGGAAGGAGGAGAGATGACTAGAAACGATTCAGTTGGCCGTTTTATTTGTGGATTAATTGTTGGAGTAGAGGACCTTGTGCATTTCAGGTAAAATAACAACTCAATGTTTATATCCCAGGACAAATTAGCTAGCAAGTGCAAGCTAACTAGCTAAAATGCCATGCATGTTTAATGCTTTTCGGCCTGTCCCCAAATTAATGTCATTGGTTCAGAGTTTGTTTTGATATTTTAACCTGCGTGTCATCATCGCCTTTGGTGTAGGGGGACAAAATAAATGTATGCACGATAGCTCACGATGGTGCACTCGCGCAGCCAGTTTGGGTTCCGTGTTAGAATACTTAGCACCTCTGATTTGTAATTTGTGCACCGATTTTACTAAGGCCGAAACTTCTTTAGGAAAACAGCCCTAATGTTGGAAACAAACCTCATTATGTTGTCATCCAGAGTCGCATTTAATTTATTTTCCAAGCTATAGCACACTATTTTACAGCAGGTTTTTAAGGACCCACCCAAGATTGGTCTGCTTCATGTATTCGTTTTTTGCCATGGAAACTATTTTGAAATACTAGTATCATTCTGGGCCTAGATTTTACGTGTAGGGGGTGCGGGCGGGCAACTCGGTATTAGAAAGATGTCTTTAATATTTTGAGAGTTTTGTCTAGTTCTTTGACAATTTACAATTAAATACATTCCAATCCCACTTTGTAAGACAGTAAAATGTGACTAAATCCAAGGGGATTTACGATACCTACTATATATCCATCCATACTTCTCTGTCCCCATCCCAGGCCCAGGTTAAAAAACGTGGACCGGAGCAGTGCCCAGCACCTAGAGGTAACGGTGGGTGACCTGACGGTCATAATCACAGACTTTAAGGAGAAAACCAAGCCCGCCTCCACTCCTTCCAGTGCCGCCTCGGCAGACCAGCACAGCCAGAGCGGCAACACCAGTTCTGACAACACTGAAAGGGGGGTGTCCCGGTCGTCCTCGCCGCGGGGGGAGGGGTCCTCAGTTAACAGCGAGAGTCACTAATCTCCCTCTCTCTCCCATTTCCTCCCTCCTCACCTAACATAGTCTTGTGGAACCAGACAAGTGTGTCTCTGAATATTGCATACAAGTCTGGCATGCAAGATTACACCCAACGCTACATACACCCTTAGGTTTCCCCCATATCCATCTCCCCACACTCCAACCCAACATTTCAACATGCACACATTGTAAAAAAAGAAATAATAATAAAATAAAACGTATGTATTATGAGGCTGGTGCTGAGAGGACGCTGTGTATCATCAACTAATTGGTTTCAGCCAATATCTGGGTCGTGTTCAGTCGGCAGCAAGCAGAAGAAAATTGACTGAAACTGGAAGGTAATACCTGGACTTATCCAATAAATAAGAAACGATCATGTTTGTTTTCTGTTGCACAAAGTTTTAAAACATTTTGTTATGGTGTGCCCTAATGAAAACGACCATGGCCTGAGTGAACTGAACTGAAGCTGGGTCTTGACTGTGTTGAATGAACCCTGCCTTGCATGCACAGCTAGCTGAGTGATGCCACAGGATCTGATGGTATTTACTTACAACACCTCAGTGTTATCGTGTCATCCCTCATCACACACTTAGTGGTTGGTTGGTTTCTGTCTCTTACCAATGTGGACTATTGCAGAATAAGAGAGTGCTTTAGCTACAGAGGAATACGAATATGCATTATGAGTAGGGTTGCAAAATTCTGGTAACTTACCCAAAATCCAAAGGTTTTCCAGAAATCACCTGGACGATTCCCCGACTCAGAGAATAAGTAGGAAATTCAGGATTCCTCCAACTGAGAGAACTGTAAAACCTAGGAATTCTGGCAAAGTTACCCAAATTTGCAACAACCCTAATTATGAGAGAATAAATGTGAAGCGAGTGGTCCATCTCTTGATTGTAGATTGACAAAGATTAATTTTGTTAGCAGCAGATTGCACCTGCTGGCATATGGTGTACATTAATTAATGAGAAGCTATTGGACCAGTTTCTCAGATACAGAGTAGTCCTTGAATAATCACTTTGAATGGAGAATCTCCATATAACATTCTTCTTAGTCCAACAGTCGGCTGAATCTGTGTCTGGGAAACAGGCCCATTGTTTTATAAAGCATTTCAGTTTGGCCAAAATTTTACTGCACATGTTACTGAATCATATCACTGCTTTATGTTACTGGTTATAGCCAGCCATGTTGTCATATGTACATCAATGAGCATCTCAATTATTGCGTTACTATTTAATGTTTGATTCAAAATTGAGAATATTGTTAAGAAGTATGCTTCTCTTCCACAGTTTGTAGAGTCAAGCATGCTGTCATCCAACAGTGGTTTATATTGAAAATATGAAATAAAACTAAACTGATAGGTTCATCAGTCAGACGTGAGTTTCTTCCATTTGTGCTCAGTGGATGGCAGATGGGTCTTAACCATATACTTTTATGGGTGCGTTTACACGGGTAACCAATTTCAGATATTTTTTTCCATGAATTGGTCTTTTGACCAATCAGATCAGCTCTGAAAAAGATCAGATGTAAAAAATAACAATTTAGTGGAAGAAACATCTGAATTGTGCTGCCTACTTAAATGCAGCCTAAGCTCCTCACAGGAGACTATTTGGGATATTCATGGATAGCCCTCATTTTTATAACCTATTTACAAGTACTGTATCTACTAGAGTCTGGATAACTTGACATGCTTGGGAATTTTGTTAGAAATTGGTCTTTATGGGCCTCCTGAGTGGCTCAGCGGTCTATGATTCACTGCGTCGCAGTGCTTGAGGCACAGACCCGGGTTCGATCCCAGGCTGTGTCCCAACCGGCCTTGACCGGGAGTCCCATAGGGCGGCGCAAAATTAGCCCAGCGTTGTCTGGGTTAGGGGACGGTTTGGCCCAGGGGGCCAGGACCTTCAACCTTCGTCTCTCCCGAGACCGTACGGGAGTTGTAGCGATGAGACAAGATAGTAGCTACTAAAACAATTGGATACCACGAAAATTAGGGAGTTTGGTGGGTAATGTTTCAGAGGACGCATGCCTCGCCCAAGCATGTTGGAATAGCAGGGATGAGACAAGATTGAAAAAGGTGGTAAAATAAAATGTTTTAAAACAAAATATATATACACACACACACACACACACACACACACAGTGGGGCAAAAAAGTATTTAGTCAGCCACCAATTGTGCAAGTTCTCCCACTTAAAAAGATGAGAGGCCTGTAATTTTCATCATAGGTACACTTCAACTATGACAGACAAAATGAGATTTTTTCTTTCTCCAGAAAATCACATTGTAGGATTTTTTTATGAATTTATTTGTAAATTATGGTGGAAAATAAGTATTTGGTCACCTACAAACAAGCAAGATTTCTGGCTCTCACATACCTGTAACTTCTTCTTTAAGAGGCTCCTCTGTCCTCCACTCGTTACCTGTATTAATGGCACCTGTTTGAACTTGTTATCAGTAGAAACGACACCTGTCCACAACTTCAAACAGTCACACTCCAAACTCCACTATGGCCAAGACCAAAGAGCTGTCAAAGGACACCAGAAACAAAATTGTAGACCTGCACCAGGCTGGGAAGACTGAATCTGCAATAGGTAAGCAGCTTGGTTTGAAGAAATCAACTGTGGGCGCAATTATTAGGATATGGAAGACATACAAGACCACTGATAATCTCCCTCGATCTGGGGTTCCACGCAAGATCTCACCCCGTGGGGTCAAAATGATCACAAGAACGGTGAGCAAAAATCCCAGAACCACACGGGGGAACCTAGTGAATGACCTGCAGAGAGCTGGGACCAAAGTAACAAAGCCGACCATCAGTAACACACTACGCCGCCAGGGACTCAAATCCTGCAGTGCCAGACGTGTCCCCCTGCTTAAGCCAGTACATGTCCAGGCCCGTCTGAAGTTTGCTAGAGAACATTTGGATGATTCCGATTAAACCAAAATATAACTTTTTGGTAAAAACTAAACTCGTCGTGTTTGGAGGATAAAGAATGCTGCGTTGCATCCAAACACCACCATACCTACTGTGAAGCATGGGGGTGGAAACATCATGCTTTGGGGCTGTTTTTCTGCAAAGGGACCAGGACGACTGATCCGTGTAAAGGAAAGAATGAATGGGGCCATGTATAGTGAGATTTTGAGTGAAAACCTCCTTCCATCAGCAAGGGCATTGAAGATGAAACGTGGCTGGGTCTTTCAGCATGACAATGATCCCAAACACACCGCCCGGGCAACGAAGGAGTGGCTTCGTAAGAAGCATTTCAAGGTCCTGGAGTGGCCTAGCCAGTCTCCAGATCTCAACCCCATAGAAAATCTTTGGAGGGAGTTGAAAGTTCGTGTTGCCCAGCAACAGCCCCAAAACATCACTGCTCTAGAGGAGATCTGCATGGAGGAATGGGCCAAAATACCAGCAACAGTGTGTGAAAACCTTGTGAAGACTTACAGAAAACGTTTGACCTCTGTCATTGCCAACAAAGGGTATATAACAAGTATTGAGAAACTTTTGTTATTGACCAAATACTTATTTTCCACCATAATTTGCAAATAAATTCATAAAAAATGCTACAATGTGATTTTCTGGACTTTTTAAAATAATTTTGTCTGTCATAGTTGAAGTGTACCTATGATGAAAATTACAGGCCTCTTATCTTTTTAAGTGGGAGAACTTGCACAATTGGTGGCTGACTAAATACTTTTTCCCCCCACTGTGTATGTATGTATGTATGTATGTATGTATATATATATATATATATATATATATAATTAATAGGTATTTATTTTAGTTCATGTATGTTAGAAATGTGTACACTGGTATACATGAGGTGGTATTGTATTGCAGATGTTTATAAGGCTAATGTTTCCTAATCTCTTTCCTTCATATCTAATTACTAAGGTATTTAGCTAGCTAGTATCTAGTAGGAAGCTATTTGATCATAGTTCAACTTGTCCTGCAAGCCAATGGGTGCTTTCCAGACACCCAGATACACACACATACTTTTGGCCATACTTTTTTTGTGTGGACACCCCTTCAAATGAGTGGACTCGGCTATTTCAGCCACACCCGTTGCTGACGGGTGTATAAAGTCGAGCACACAGCCATGCAATCTCCATAGACAAGCATTGGCAGTAAAATGGCCCGTACTGAAGAACTCGGTGACTTTTAACGTGGCAACATCATAGGATGCCACCTTTCCGATTAGTCAGTTCGTAAAATGTTTGGCTTGCTAGAGCTGCCCTGGTTAACTGTAAGTGCTGCTATTGTGAAGTGGAAATGTCTAGGAGCAACAACTGCTCACCACGAAGAGGTAGGCCACACAAGCTCACAGAACGGGCCCGCTGAAATGTGTAAAAATTGACTGTCCTTGGGTTGCAACACTCACTACTGAGTCCAAACTTCCTCTGGAAGCAAAGTCAGCACAAGAACTGTATGTCGGAAGCTTCAAGAAATGGGTTTTCATGTCCGAGCAGCCACACACAAACCTAAGATCACCATGCTCAATGCCAAGCTTTGGGTGGAGTTGTGTAAAGCTCGCCGCCATGGGACTCTGGAGCAGTAGAAACACTTTTTCTGGAAATCTAGGTTTGGCGGATGCCAGGAGAATGCTACCTGCCCGACTGCATAGTGCCAACTGTAAAGATTGTTGGAGGAGGAATTATGGTCTGGGCTGTTTTTCATGGTTCGGGCTAGGCCCCTTAGCTCCAGTGCAGGGAAATCTTAATGCTACAGCATACAATGACATTCTAGACGATGCTATGCTTCCAACTTCGTGGCAACAACTTTGGGATGAATTGGAGCGCCGACTGCGTGTCGGGCCAAATCGCCCAACATCAATGCCGACCTCACTAATGCTCTTGTGGCTGAACATCCTGACAGCAATGTTCCAACATCTAGTGGAAAGCCTTCCAAAAAGAGTGAAGGCTGTTATAGGAGCAAAGGGGGGACCAACTCCATATTCATGCCCATGATTTTGGAATGAGATGTTCTATGGGCCAGTGTCCACATACTTTTGACAGTGTGTGTATTAAATAATATCTGGAACAGTAATTAGGGATGTATTCATCACGCTGATTCTGTTGCAAAACGTTTGCAATAAACGGTTTACTCCAAACCGAAAACGTGTTTCAACGAAGACTACAGTTTCTATTGGACAAATGCAGGTAAGTCCCTCCGTTTCGTCCCGTTTGCTTCCGTTTGGTTAAACTGTAAACGATTTCCTTTGCAAGACGTAATGAATACACCCCTGTGCTTTGGTTTCTTGACAGAAGGTGGAGCTCAAAGTTGACGTAAACACAACCCTAGTTAGTCAATGTAAATCCATATCTGAAAGAATGTTACGGTAGCACGGTTTATTCACAAAATGCGATGTTATCTTCATGCACTTCTACTGTGCATGGTCTTTGCTGTCTTTTCGGTGCTGTATGTTTTTAATCAACTACCGGTAGCCTCGTCTTTTGAGTCGCAATACGAAGACGGATGGACCGACAGAAGAACAAAAAAATCCAGTGGCAGGCAACCCCAATTTGGGGCCCAAGACACTGGGCACATAGTCAGGAATGGTGAAGGAGTGCCAAGCCTTTTTGCCCACCAAGAACATGACAGGACCAGGTAAAATAACAATTGATTAGCCAACAGCCAAGTAACTAGCCAACACGCTAAAGCTAGCCACACTTGTAAAATACTAGCCACAACTCTTCGCTAGCAGGATTACTAGCTAACGTTAGCTAACCAGCTAATCTGTTGACTTTACAGATAAAACATTGCCCCGTACCGTAAGGATGACGAAGTAAAACCACAGATCAATGAGCTAGTGGGTTAACTAACCAAAGTCATAATGCCATGGGGAGGATGTTGATCATCATTGCCTGCTATAAATCCATTAATTTGCTAATTCACAATTATCCACATTGCAATTTCAGTTTTTTCCACCCTGTTAGGTAACGTTACCTATCATTAGATGTCCTGCTTAGTTCAAGAAGATGGGTTCTTACCTAACTAGTTATCTATTTCTGCAAATATTAGAGAAACTCAAGCAGCTTGCTCGATAACCAAGTAGCTCTCTAATCTACCCCTATCATGATTCAATCACCATGGAACCAAAAGGCATTCAACTTGTTGTTCTGTCTTAAGTAAGGCATTGTCAGTGTCTTACTGGAATCCCTATTGTAGACTGCCTCCTGATGTTTGTGGAATGAACTGATTATTGGGACCTATGTATACATGGCTGGGCAACCCCTTGAAATCAGTGGCCACTTTACTCATTTTAAAACCTGGCAGTAGCTGTGCTTGGGTAAAATCACTGGGGAAGCCAAGCCAGAAAAAAAAGCCATGTTACAACCTAGTTGTGGTGTTTGCTCTATAACCTGTTAGTTCATATGCCTTGAAACCGTGATATATAAAGGACGAGACAATAAGACAGTGGCAGAATAAATGTTGTTTCATAACAAAACCGGTGAGCGAGCTCTGTCCGGCAAAGTCCACAAACCATATTGCATGTAACAAACAGTTATGTTACGTACAGCAAGTTAATGTTTTTAACATTTTTGGACTACTAAACAACTGTTGAGTTAGAAACACGAAGAGTAACTGCAAATCGCAAAGAAAACAGGAGCTGCACCGTTTCAACATCATCAAATCACCGATGCTTAGTCTAAAACTAAAAGATATCAAAAATAATGTAGTCCAATCAATGTAAGCTAAATATGATTTGGCTGTCTATGGTTCTGATTTGTGTGTGTTGGTGCAAGTAGATCAACATTTTGACTCACCCTACTTTGACTCACCCTACTAAACTTTGGTGAGGGCTACAAAAATTCTAAACTCCTGAGGGGCTGCAGTTGCTTGTGGGAATCATGAGGAACGCCAATGCCTTCCTGTTTCATGTTGACTAAACGGTCTATGACTTCGTCATACAGTACGCTTTTAGTTTTTGTCATAGGCTAGCGAGCAAGAATTTTATCCAGGTAGTCTAACTTCCTTTCATGGGCAACAATGTGCCAGCTAGTTTAGGAAAGGGCCTATTTTAGCTAGCAACAACACAACGAGATGCAACAATTGTAGTTTTTTCTGTAAATAACATTTTCCTCTCGGTGGGATTGGTGTGAAGCCAAATCCAAACTGGCTTCCCTCGACACCATTTCACAGTTGAGCACACAGTTTAGCTCAACGCTGATTGACTATTTTATACTTTTAAAAAAATGTATCAAGGGAGGCCAAATGCTCACTGGCTTCCCTTACATTCAATTCTACATGCTGCAACAATGTCCTACTCTTTTTGACCAGACAGCATCAGATAGATGGGCTACACAAACAGAGACAGAGGGGCACTGTTTCGCTCGCTCTGACACTTTCTCCGGTGAGATACATTCAGCCTCTTGCGAATTAAAGAAAAATTATGAAACACAGTTGAAAGATGAATTATATTTTTTTCTTTTTTTTCTTGGTAAATGTTTTGGGGAAGCCTGGCTTCCCTTGGCGTCCATGAATACACACCACTGCAACCTGGACCCGGTTTCCCAAAAGCATCTTAAGGCAAAGGCATCGTTAGGAAAGAGGAGTGGGAGACCCTGGTGCACAACTGAACAAGAGGACAAGTACATTAGTGTCACGTTTGAGAAACATACGCCTCACAAGTCCTCAATTGGCAGCTTCATTAAATAGTACCCGCAAAACACCAGTCTCAACGTCAACAGTAAAGAGGTGACTCTGGGATGCTGGCCTTCTAGGCAGAGTTGCAAAGAAAAATCCATATCTCAGACTGGCCCCCCAAAAAATATTAAAATGGAACTCTGCCAAGAAGGCCAGCATCCCAGAGTCACCTCTTTACTGTTGACGTTGAGACTGGTGTTTTGCGGGTACTATTTAAAGAAGCTGCCAATTGAGGACTTGTGAGGCGTATGTTTCTCTAACTAGACACTCTAATGTACTTGTCCTCTTGCTCAGTTGTGCACCCCACTCTTTCTATTTTGGTTAGAGCCAGTTTGCACTCTTCTGTGAAGGGAGTAGTACGCAGCGTTGTACGAGATCTTCATTTTCTTGGCAATTTCTCGCATGGAATAGCCTTCATTTCTCAGAACAAGAATAGACTAATGAATTCAGAAGAAAGTTCTGTTTCTCGGCATTTTCAGCCTGTAATCAAACCCACAAATGTTGATGCTACAGATACTCAAATAGTCTAAAGAAGACCAGTTTTATTGCTTCTTTAATCAGAACAACAGTTTTCACCTGTTCAAACATTTGCAAAAGAGTTTTCTAATGAGCAATTAGCCTTTTAAAATGTTAACCTGGGATTAGCTAACACAACGTGCTATTGGAACACAAGAGTGATGGTTGCTGAGAATGGGCCACTGTACGCCTATTGTACGTCATATTTTATTTTTAGGTCACTTTGATATTTTCTATAGCAACGAGCGATTTGAATTTGGCTTTATTCATTCTTGCTCCCAGTTTGCACACACACACTCAAATACAGAATTTACTAAAATCAAACATTGCATACAAAAGATCAGGAGAAAACAGAATACACGGCAAACATATCACAAAAACATGAATACATAATAGGCTATATTCTGGAGTCATTTTCAACACGTGACAGCTCCTGTAACGACACAGTTCAATTTAACTTTGTATCGAGTGCACAGCATGGTGTTTTGGGAAACGGGTGTGTCATTTTCGGCCCGTTTTTACGATGAATCATTAAAACATTTGTAAATTCCATCCATTCCATTTTCCATCGGGAAACCTGGCCTTGTAGTGTAGTCTACCACAGTAGGAGTCATAATACCATTAAACCTAGCGGTCAAACAGAAATGGCTCCATCATTTTTTCCACCATTCATTTGATCCATTGTGGATTTTTAGAAACACTTCAAAATAAGGACTGTGTTTCGTTCGTTTTGAAAACCGTGTAAATCTCTGACAATGTGACTTTTTAAAAATAAATATATTTGCCTGTATTTAACCCCCGAAATTGAAATGCTAATGTGGCTATCATACAGAACTACAAATGCCTGTCTCAAGCTTCACATCACTCACCAGGGCTATGATGATCTGGACGAGACTGACAAATCGAGGCAAAGGTAAGAATCTCCGGATGAACTATCTAATGTTAGCAACAATTTAGTAATTCGTAAATTGGCTAAAGTTGTTTAAATGGACAATTCTGTTAACTGTCTTGAGCAAGTTTTTTTTTTTTTTTTTACGGAAAATGCCTGTTAGCTAGCTCATGGTTAGCTAGTTAGCAACCTTATCCTGGCTGGATGGCTACATTAGCCATTTTTGTCTGGCCATTTAAATGCTTGAGGAATTCTTAAACGATTTCTAGCTTTCTTTGGCCTTTTATAAATCCACAATCTAGCTGGCTAGTTAATTGAATTTGTCACAGGCGTTCTCCAATCAAGTTGTAGAAACATCTCAAGGATGATCAATGGAAACAGGATGCACCTGAGCTCAGTTTCGAGTCTCGTTAGTCATAGCAAAGGGTCTGAAGACGTATGTAAATAAAGTTATTTCTGTTTAGTTTTTTTCGCTTTGTCATTATGGATTATTGTGTGTAAATTGAATATATATATATATATATATATATATATTTAATCAATTTTACAATAAGGCTGTAAGGGGTCTGAATACTTTCCGAATTCACTGTATGTCGCAAATAAAAGCCCTGGGTAGCGAGTTGCTACAATTCCAAGTCTGGAAGGTTAAAACCACCTTCAGGCCGTGTCTAGACTTGACAGTTCATGCAGCTTTAGTATTCTGATCATAGAGGTCTGATAATGGAATTCTGAGCGCGTCTTGCATCGACACCTACATTTAAATGTGTCTACGGTGTACACAGTGTCCGGATTCCCTTTTCCCCGCGCCATATTCAAATGCCTAGAATGCATTCAACAAATGGTGTAATAGGCAAAATGTGATAACACAACCACTGATGGCTGTAGGTAACTACTGTGGCAAACTAGCCAGCTAACCTCTGTAGCTAGCTAGCAAGCGATGCTAAAGGGATTGTAACTGGGTTAGCTAACTGGCTAGCATTTATGAGGCCAGCAAACACTTTCCTCCCACTCTATGTCCTCCAACGTCACCCACTGTGCGCTTTCGGTAGGTAGCCTGATTTGCGTCCAGACAGGAGAAATCTGGTCTTCCTGATTTTAAACACAATCAGTCCACCAAGCGATTTTTTTGTGCGTCTAGACCCGTGTTTTCAATATGATCTTCGTATTCTGATAGCAGAAGTCGCATTGTAAGTGTCAAGTGTAGCAACTACTTCAGACTTCGGGAATATGTGCAGCATTTTTTATTTGTCTGTTATGACCGAGTATACCTTTTGTTATTTTTTTATTTTAAAGAATGTCTTCGTGAGGTAATTGGATTTGGCAGTCATGCCATTCTAAAGAGGTTTATTCTACCTGTAAGATTTATGGGAAGATTATTCCATTTAATTAGATCTGCTTTCATATCGTTGGGTAATGAATGCAGCAAAAAAAGAAAGTCCTCTCACTGTCAACTGCGTTTATTTTCAACAAACTTAACATGTGTAAATATTTGTATGAACATAAGATTCAACAACTGAGACATAAACTGAACAAGTTCCACAGACAGGTGACTAACATAAATAGAATAATGTCTCCCTGAACAAGGGGGTAAATCAAAAGTGACAGTCAGTATCTGGTGTGGCCACCAGCTGCATTAAGTACTGCAGTGCATCTCCTCCTCATGAACTGCACCAGATTTGCCAGTTCTTGCTGTGAGATGTTACCCCACTCTTCCACCAAGGCACTTGCAAGTTCCCGGACATTTCTGGGGGGAATGGCCATAGCCCTCACCCTCTGATCCAACAGGTCCCAGACGTGCTCAATGGGATTAAGATCCGGGCTCTTCGCTGGCCATGGCAGAACACTGACATTCCTGTCTTGCAGGAAATCGTGTACAGAACGAGCAGTATGGCTGGTGGCATTGTCATACTGGAGGGTCATGTCAGGATGAGCCTGCAGGAAGTGTACCACATGAGGGAGGAGGATGTCTTCCCTGTAACGCACAACGTTGAGATTGCCTGCTATGACAACAAGCTCAGTCCGATGATGCTGTGACACACCGCCCCAGACCATGACGGACCCTCCACCTCCAAATCGATCCTGCTCCAGAGTACAGGCCTCGGTGTAATGCTCATTCCTTCAACGATAAACACGAATCTGACCATCACCCCTGGTGAGACAAAACTGTGACTTGTCAGTGAAGAGCACTTTTTGCCAGTTCTGTCTGGTCCAGCGACGGTGGGTTTGTGCCCATAGGCAACGTTGTTGCCGGTGATGTCTGGTGAGGACCTGCCTTACAACAGGCCTACAAGCCCTCAATCCAGCCTATTGCGGAAAGTCTGAGCACTGTTTGAGGGATTGTGTGTCCCTGGTGTAACTCGGGCAGTTGTTGTTGCCATCCTGTACCTGTCCCGCAGGTGATGTTCAGATGTACCAATCCTATGCAAGTGTTGTTACACGTGGTCTGCCACTGCGAGGACGATCAGCTGTCCGTTCTGTCTCCCTGTAGCGCTGTCTTAGGTGTCTCACAGTATGGACATTGCAATTTATTGCCCTGGCCACATCTGCAGTCCTCATGCCTTGTTGCAGCGTGCCGGGACCCTGGGCATCTTTCTTTTGATGTTTTTCAAAGTCAGTAAAAATGCCTCTTTTAGTGTCCTAAGTTTTCATAACTGTGACCTTAATTGCCTGCCGTCTGTAAGCTGTTAGTGTCTTAATGACCGTTCACAGGTGCATGTTCATTAATTGTTTATTGTTCATTGAGCAAGCATGGGAAACAGTGTTTAAACCCTTTACAATGAAGATATGTGAAGTTATTAGGCTTTTACTAATTATCTTTGAAAGACAGGGTCCTGAAAAGGGAACATTTATTTTTTTGCTGAATTTAGGATATAGTTGTCTTTATATATTTGTTTGTCACATATTAATCATCCTAAGTATTAAATATTTGTTGTGGTCCACTTTTTAGCTTTAGGACAATTTCTACAATATTTTTAGAAAATGTGTTATTTCATCTGGAAAGTTCAAAGTTTTTTGTAGAAAAGGACATTCAAGATGGTCAAGCCTTTTTGGCATCAACAGCCATTTTTGATAGATCTATATAGAGAGATATATATTTTTTTTGCATATTGTAACAAACTGAAACTTGCTCTTGAATGGAATTCTATGGGAAAGCCGCTCATTCCTGGTACTTTTTTCTGTGCAAATGTTTTAACAATATCGAATATTTATTCTTGGGTAATCGCTGTTTTTAGTGATTTATTTTTTGTCTGCTGATAATTGCTTCAAGGGTTGTTTAGATTAGACAATGTACCTACAAAAGGTTCTAACGATGAACGATGCTTTTGGGAAACCGGATCCTGGTCTCAGTATGCCAACTCCTATGGTCAACAGGGTGACAAACAGTGACCGTTAGTAGTTTGCAAGATAGCATAAAAAATCAAATCAAGCTTTATTTATACAGCACGTTTTCGACATGGAATGCAAAAATAAAAATAAAATCTGAAATATTTATTACACAACAAACATAAGATAAACCAAAGAGAACTAAAAATCAGGAAAATCAAAGCTAAAAATGTGTTTGAAGATCTGTTTTAATTATGTCTACAGTTTCAGCCTCCCTCGGGTTATCTGGCAGTCTATTCCAGAGGCTGGGTGTATAATACCTAAAGGCTGCCTCTCCATGCCTCTTGGTCCTAGGCACTGGTATTTTAACCAAAGCCCAGAGGACCTGAGGCACTCACTGGGTACATAACTTAAAAGCATGTCTGACATGTATTGGGGTACACAATCCTGGATTGATTTTAAAAACCAATAGAAGACTCTTTAAAAAATATATATATATATATATTCAAAAACTCACAGGCAGCCAATGCAGAGACCTTAAAACCGGTGTAATGTGTGCTCTGGTCTCGGTCAGTACCCGTGCTGCAGCATTCTGTATGTTTTTTCAGTTGACCAACGGCTTTCCTGGGTAGACCAGACAGCAGAGCATTACAGCAGTCAAGCCTGTTTGTAATAAACGCACGGATGAGTCTCTGGATTAGCCCGAGAGAGAACCGGCCGCACCTTGGCAAAGTTCCTCAGGCGGTTAAAAAGCTATTTTGGTCACATTCCTGATGTGTGATTCAAGATTTTGTTCAGAATCTAAAACAACACCTAGGTGTTTTGCCTGCTGTTTTCTCTTTTTTTTATGGCCTGTGAATTAAAATTTGCAGCTAGATTCTCTCTCATTGCTTTGGCTCGAACACCAAGGACCTTGGTCTTGTCTTGATTTAGCTGGAGGAAGTTGTGAGCCATCCCAAGTATTTAAATCCCCAATACAGTCTCATTTATCCGTGGTGCTAAAATCCTCCGGTCACACAGAAATGTAAAGTTGTGTATCGTCTGCGTAGCCGTGAAAATCAATGCAGTGCTTCCTGATAACGCTGCCAAGAGGTTACATATATAAACTGAACAGTACCGGACCTAAATCGAACAATGTGGAACGCCACATGTAATATGTAGTTTCTCTCTCTAAGTTATGTTCTCCAAAGTTTGACAAACTCTCGACCGGTTAAATGCGTCCTGGACTCATTTAGAACTGGACCGGAGAGGCCAACCCACCTCTCCAGTCTGTCCAGAAGGACATCATGGTTAACGGTGTCGAATGCAACTTTAACTAAGGCTGTCTATGTGCTGTGGTGTGGACAAAAAGCAGATTTGAAATGTTAAAAATATTAAATGTTGCCACTTAAACAAATATTTTGTTTTGAACGCCAATTTCTCCAGAATTTTGCTTTATTTCTCCTGAATTTAGCTTAAGAATGAAAGGTGGGGGTTGCCCCAAAAAATCTAGATTACTTTGGTTCAGAAGGGGTTTCACCATAGCAGTTTTTAGTGCAGTGGGGAAAGTGCCTGTGAACAATGAGTGATTTTAATAATAGCTTGCACTTCTTCAGATATACAATTAAAAACAGTCTTGATGAAGGTGGTGGGGATAGGATCGAGAAGGCAGGTAAGTTGTGATTTCACTTTCCTGAGCATGTCAACCAGGGAAAATAAATCCATAGTGCCTTTGTGTGGTAGTCTAGGGCGCATATCATCATTCTTCTCATTAGGTCTTGCTTGAATGATACCCAACCTAATGTTGGTTATCTTATCTCTGAAATATGCTGCAAACTCATCACATTTAGATGAGGGAAGTCCACATAAATTTGTACCCTGGCAAAACTATCAGGCAGTCAATGGTCGAGGAGCACTCTCAAATTATTCAGATTTTTTTATAGTGATCGAGTTAGAAAAATGAGCCTGTCTGGCATGTCTTATTGCAATGAAATATCATAAAGGACCTGCAACTTTGATTTTCTCAAGTTCCGCTCTGCCTTCCTGCAATTTCTCTTTTTAATTGATTATAGTTTCCTCCACTCATCCAAGGGGCTCTCCATTTGGATGAGGCCCTTTTCAGCTTTACTGGAGCTATGGCATCAATGGTTGCCCTTTAATTTGCTATTAAAGTTATCAACTAAATCATCACAAGAGGAAGGCAGAATAGGTGCAGTATTGTTCATACACTCAATAAAATCTGTAGCAACATCAGAGGTAAGATAGTGTTTCTTAATAATGCGTTCAGTATTACCCTGTGCAATAGGCAACAAGGTAGTAAAAAACTCCACAGTGGTGATCAGATAAAGCAACTTCAACATTAGAGGATATGTCAATAGAAAGCCCCTTGGTAATAACCAGGTCCAGAGTATGGGTGGGCCCAGTAACATGTTGGATAAAGTTCATAGAGCTCAAAAGATTAATATGTTGTGAATTCCCACCATCCAATACTTACCACAATCCAATGCTTTTAAATCCATGACGGGGACTGTGCAAGTGGTGCCCTTCTTCTAAAGTGCCCTAAGATGCTGCCCTCCTCCCTTTTTTTTTATCTCTTACTATCTCAGGGAGAAGCCAGCCTCCGCCAGCGTCCAGGAGGCCACTAAAGATGAGCGGCTCCATCTGGCTGTAGTGGCCTGTGGTCCCAGACTAGAGGAGACTCTCACCATGTTAAAGTCTGCACTCCTCTTCAGCGCCAAACCGCTACACTTTCACATTTTCGCAGAGGACCATCTGCATGGCAGCTTTGGAGAGTCTGTAAGTATGGAGAACAGGAATTAGTGGCAGGATGAATTTTGGTACTAAGTGATATGGCCCTAGCAGTTAAGAGGATGGAACTAGAAGAAGAAGAGAGAAGCTGTTGAATTAGATGTCTGTACCTGTGCCGGTGTGTGGTTGTCTCTGTCAAAGCGATCCTGTTCACTTGTGTCTGTTCCCTGCGTATTTTCCCTCAGCTGGACTTGTGGCCCAGTGTCTTCCAGACCAGGTTTAACTACACCACGTACCCCATCACCTTCCCCAGTGAGAACGCCAAGGAGTGGAAGAAACTCTTCAAACCCTGTGCTTCTCAAAGGCTCTTCCTTCCGGTGAGTCCTCAGGGTTTGATGAGACTGGCCATAATAAAAAAACTCAATTAAACTGTTCAGTGTCCCCCTTGCTGAGAACAATACACATTTGTTCATGAGATATTGGACCCAGATTAAGCCCATTCCTGGACCTCAACAACTTTCATTGAAGATTCTCCATTTGAAATCTGGGTCAGGGAATCAGGAAAATGGCGTGCTGTCAGAGTAATGTGTGTAATGTTTGATTATGTTCTTGGGCATTCTAACCTTTTTTTTTTTTGTCTCCTCTCCAGTTGATCCTAAAAGACGTAGACTCTCTGCTGTACGTGGACACCGATATCTTGTTCCTTCAGCCTGTAGAGGAGATCTGGTCCCTGCTCTCCCTCTTCAACTCCACCCAGCTGGCAGCCATGGCCCCTGAGCATGAGGAGCCACGCATCGCCTGGTACAACCGCTTCGCACGTCACCCTTACTATGGAAAGACCGGGGTCAACTCTGGCGTCATGCTCATGAACATGACCCGGATAAGAGAGAAATACTTCAAGGTGATTGTGTCAGTGAGAATGAGCGTCTTTGTGTGTAGGTGTATATGCTTGAGAAGAGGTTGTCAGGATCTCTTGAACTTTCTCAGCTTATTTTTTTGTATGTTCTGTTAAAGCATTTTGTGTGTAGAAAGGCCAAACTGTTGAAGGTACAGTAGCAGTCAAAAGTTTGGACACACCTACTCATTCAAGACATTTATTTATTTGTACTATTTTCTACATTGTAGAATAATAGTGAATACATCAACACTATTAAATAACACATGGAACCATGTAGTAACCAAAAAAGTGTTTAACAAATCAGATTCTTCAAAGTAGCCACCCTTTGCCTTGATGACAGCTTTGCACACTCTGGGCAT
This sequence comes from Oncorhynchus clarkii lewisi, assembly GCF_045791955.1. NCBI lineage: Eukaryota > Metazoa > Chordata > Actinopteri > Salmoniformes > Salmonidae > Oncorhynchus > Oncorhynchus clarkii. The sequence continues at coordinate 50,408,953 of NC_092147.1, forward strand.
TCTCTCAACCAGCTTCATGAGGTCATGAGTCACCTGGAATGCATTTCAATTAACAGGTGTGCCTTTTAAAAAGTTTATTTGTGGATTTTCCTCAATGCGTTTGAGCCAATCAGTTGTGTTGTGACAAGGTAGGCGTGATATACAGAAGATTTGGTAAAAAAAATAAAAATCCATATAATGGCAAGAACAGCTCAAATAAGCAGAGAGAAACAACAATTCATCATTACTTTAAGACATGAAGGTCAGTCAATACGGAAAATTTCAACAACAAAAAAAGTGCTGTCGCAAAAACCATCAAGCCCTATGATGAAATTGGCTCTTATGAGGACCGCCACAGGAAAGGAAGACCCAGAATTACCTCTGCTGCAGAGGTCCATTAGAGTTACCAGCCTCAGAAATTGCAGACAAAATAAATGCTTCACGGAGTTCAAGTAACAGACACATCTCAACATCAACTCTTCAGAGGAGACTGTGTGAATCAGGTCTTCATGGTCAAATTGCTGCAAAGAAACCACTACTAAAGGACACCATTAAGGAAAAGAGAGAGGGCCCAAGCCGGCTTGGGCCAAGAAACACGAGCAATGGGCGTTTAGACCAGTGGATGGTCTGAGTCCAAATTTGAGATTTTTGGTTCCAACCGCTGTGTCACACAGTAGGTGAACGGATGATCTCCGCATGTGTGGTTCCCACCGTAAAAGGAGGCGTGATGGTGTGGGGGTACTTTTCTGGTGACACTGTCAGTGCTTTTATTTAGAATTCAAGCCACACTTAACCAGCATGGCTACCACAGCGTTCTGCAGTGATACGCCATCCCATCTGGGCTGTGCTTAGTGGGACTATCATTTGTTTTTCAACAGGACAATGACCCAACACACCTCCAGGCTGTGTAAGGGCTATTTGACCAAGAAGTAGCGTGATGGAGCTTTGCATTAGATGACCTGGCCTCCTCAATCACCCAACCTCAACCTAAATGAGATGGTTTGAGATGAGTTGGACCACAGAGGAAAAGCAGCCTACAAGTGCTCAACATGTGTGGGAACTCCATCAAGACTGATTCCAGGTGAAGCTGGTTGAGAGAATCCCAGGAGTGTGCAAAGCTGTCATCAAGGCAGAGGGTGGCTACTTTGAAGAATCAAAAATGTATTTAACACTTTTTTGGTTACTACCTGATTCCATGTGTTACTTCATAGTTTTGATGTCTTAGCTATTATTCTACAATGTATAAAATATTACAAATAAACTCTTGAATGAGTAGGTGTGTCTAAACTTTTGACTGGTACTGTCATTTGTAAATGATCGTAGTTGTGTTCTTCAATTTGTAACGTTGGCTAAGGCATTTTCTGTAAGTCTTCTGCACCCCCATTATTGACCAGAGGAGGTCACTGTTGCCATTCTTCTGCGTAGCTCATCAGCTGTGGCTCACCAACTGTGTACTGTAGGGTTTCCCAAACTCAACTCGGTCTTTGGGACCCCTATCAGCTAATCATCAAGCTTTGAATGAGCTGTGTAGGGTTAAGGCAAGAACCAAAATCACTTGGCGTCCTCAGGACCAAGTTTGGGAAACGCTGGTGTACTGTTATAAACATATTGCCATGCCTCAGACACAGAAAGGATGAAATCATTTATTAATTGTTTGGTGTCAGTCAGGAGTTTGGCTGTTTTTTTTGTTTTCATTTATATTGTGTCACATTACCCAGAATGAATGTGGTTCACACTGTCATTTAACATATTTTTGGTTCTTTCTTTACTATGACTTGTCGTGACAGAATGACATGACGTCAGTCCCCCTCAAATGGGTGGAGCTGCTGATGCCACTTCTCCAGAAATATAAACTCAACATCACCTGGGGAGACCAGGACCTGCTCAACATCATATTCCATCATAACCCAGGTGAAACTCATCTTCATTAGGTCCCACCGCCTCAAATACCATTGTGCAACCAAAACAAAAATGTGCATTTCTTATTGGACGGGTGCAGCTAGTACTTCCATGTTTCTGATCTTTTTATTTAGTTTAATTCAAGTGAACATGACCCAGACAGACACATTGCTTTATTGTTGAAACGATCTATTCTTCTTCCTCTAGAGGAATAACTGTATTTCTGTAAGTATACAACTCACGCAATGGTGTAACAGAAACCCTCAGCTACCTCTCTCCCTCCTGTATTCCCTTGTGCAGAGAGCCTGTATGTGTTCCCATGCCAATGGAACTACCGTCCAGACCACTGTATCTACGGCAGCAACTGTCTCGAGGCCGAACAAGATGGCGTCTTCATTCTCCACGGAAATCGAGGTGTTTACCATGACGACAAGCAGCCAGCGTTCCGGGCCGTCTATGAAGCCATCCAGAAGGTAACGACATCCTCAGCTATGCCTGTAACCTGGGAATTCAGACGGGGGGGGGGGGGGGGGGATATTGAAGTAAAGAACATCAGGATGTGCTTCCTGATGCATTTAACTAAACTCAGCAAAAAAATAAACGTCATCTCCCTGTCAACTGCATTTATTTTCAGCAAACTTGACATGTGTAAATATTTGTATGAGCAAAACATTAATCAACTGAGACATAAACTGAACAAGTTCCACTGACGTGACTAACAGAAGTGGAGTAATATGTCCCTGAACAAGGTGGGTCAAAATCAAAAGTAACAGTCAGTATCTGGTGTGGCCACCAGCTGCATTAAGTACTGCAGTACATCTCCTCATGGACTGCACCAGATTTGCCAGTTATTGCTGTGAGATGTTACCCCGCTCTTCCACCAAGGCACCTGCAAGTTACTGGACATTTCTGGGGGTGGGAATGGCCCTAGCCCTCCATCCCCGATCCAACAGGTCCCAGACATGCTCAATGGGATTGAGAGCCGGGCTCTTCGCTGGCCATGGTAGAACACTGACATTCCTGTCTTGCAGGAAATCACGCACAGAACGAGCAGTATGGCTGGTGGCATTGTCATGCTGGAGCGTCATGTCAGGATGAGCCTGCAGGAAGGGTACCGCATGAGGGGAGGAGGATGTCTTCCCTGTAACGCACAGCGTTGAGATCAGTCGGGCTGTTTGTCAAATACCCTTAGTGTGGTAGTTAACATTTCCTCTCCTGTCTTTCTGTCCTCTAGGCCCAGTGCTGTCAAACATGATTTTCCTATGTCTTTATATACATTTCCACACTGAGGTTGAAATACTACTGTGAAATTGGGAAAGTTAATAATACCTTTTTTGTGTATGAGCTGTTTGAAAAGACTGCCTGAAGTTTCATCCTGATTTGGTGCGATAGAGTTTTGGCCTGCCTGGTGCCATCACCAGGCTGTAGCCAATAGACCAATAAGAAATAGTTCCGAACCCCTCTGCCAATAACGGCTAGTTTTCACTCAAAATTTCTGGCTTGAGATATAGCTTCTTAAATAAGCTATTTTTGTTTGTTTTCATTAAAATGGTCCAAAATAAGAATCACAGCAAGGTACTTTAATTGTTACCCAAAAATGATTTGAAATTGAGATAAAAAGTGCTGCGTTGGACCTTTTTTAATAAACAACCTATCCTCTTAACATTTGCTCGATTACATCATCAGGGCACTCCGGGCCATTGCTTTTTATTTGGTGGACTTCCATCCATCCAGATGAAAATGCTAAATTGATAGTCCCTTTAACTTCTCTGTAATTCTGCCTCCGTTCTCCCAAAGCCAGGCTAATCCCTACCTACCTACTAAACAGACCTGCGTCCACCCACCGATCACTCCTAGTACTGGCATTTTTAGAGCAGGGTTCCCTAACTGGCGGTCCATGGGTGATTTTTATTTAGCCCCAAAGTTTTCTGAGCAAAAACAAAATGACATAAAAGAATGTAAAAACACCAGCAAATCAGCTCCATGTGATTCTAATTGATTATAATAATACACACACACACACACACACACACACAAAAGAGCATACACACAGCACACACTCACTCCTACAGCGGGGTTGCCCAGGTGCATTCTAACCCAGAGTCCACTCACGAACAACTGAGAAGGAAATAGTTTGTTATTGAAACTGGCTGTGTGTTAACTTAAGCCAATAGTGCTCTTTAGGTTGAGAATTATTTATCCGTTTTCTTATAGTTGAAGCTGTGTTTTAGTATTTAACCAGCCTTTCAACAGCTTGTGTTCCGTCTGTTGAGCATTTGGAAGAAGCTCTTACCAGTTCTTCCTTTGCTGCCGCTCTGTCTTTCATTCTCTTCCTTTACACCTCTTTCAGTTTCTTCTCTCCCTGCTCCCCCATTCCCTCCCCTCCCAGTCCTTTGAGGACAGCAGGCCTGAAGCCCATACTGTAGCAGGCATTTCTGGAGAACACTCTCATTCTCAGCACACAAAGAACTCAGTCAGTGTCTCTCCCTAGACGACCTATCCCAGCTTGCACTGAGGCTGCTTGGCAATAAACCCGGGCTCACCATTACTGATATGAGCCAAATCCACAGAAGAGTTGTAAAAAGGTTAGTGCTGATGATGCTATGTTGAGACACAATGATGGGATGTTGTGGACAAGGAACACGAAACACACACACACGCACACCAAGAAGACCGCCATCACCACCCAACAGCATCCACATAAAAATCAATAAGAGACAGTTAATGCTGCTTTATGGCCTGCTGTTGTGTATGATAGATGATAAAGCAAGTGTGTGTGCATCCTTTGAGTGACCTAATGCTTAGCCAAACTGGGTTCCAATGAGCCCTCGTAAAAAGGTAATTTCCTCTCTACTGTGCCTGCTGTAAAAGTGCGGCTCACCCACGGAACGTAAAAAAGCTTGATTCTTTATTCATGGCTATGACTGAAGAGATTGGGTCTGCAGTGACTGAGAGTCTTGGAGGGAGAGATGAGGCGGAGATGCCGTGATGAGTAACCGAAGCGAGGGTCGAAGCCTGATCTTTTGGGGGCAATTTATGGTCGTCCAGAGTTGACCGCAGCAGTGCTACCACTAGACCAAATTCCTGCACTGACATGTAATCATATACATTTTGTTTTCTTCTCCACAGTACACATTTGGGGACAACCTAGTCCAGTCCCTACTCCTCCCCCTGGAGGCAAATCTTCAGGAGACCAAACACACCTACTGTGGAAGAGCAAGCCACATGTTTACTAAGAGGTTAAAACGGAGCATCAGCATACTTCAACAGGAAACCATAGAGGGAAGGTGACGTATACCACTAGACTACCACTCTCCTACTACCATCGATGGCTGACTGACACTCTGTGGCACACCTCAAAACTATGCCCCCAGGAGTACAGGAAAGAGCATGCATTACTGGCATGTGTATATGATCCCGGGCGGGATTTAGCCCACGCTCTTTCCTCAACCGTCCATGCCCAAAGTTAGATGAATCCGTCTTCTGTTTACAAACGGGCAACAGCTACCGGCGCGTCGACACTGCTCCAAAGACAATTTCGAGGGGAAGATGATCAGTGTAACACCGTGTCTGTTTTCCTGTGGAGCCGTTGTTCCTCAAAAAACTTTGTCCCGTGAACGTGATAATCATCAGGTTAGGTAACTGCAGTCAAAACGTGTGGGAAAGCGCTGAAATTAAATCTCTTTGCCCTCTACAGAATTGGACATTTCTATCATCTGAGTGCAAAAATGGTACACTTCACAATCGGGTTTCGGTATGTTTTTCACCTGTGATGAGAATGTCAGTCTGACGATCGCATTGCAATCCTCAGAAGTATTCAAGGAAGAGAACCCATCACGGTTCTTTATATGCCCCGCATGATCCAAAAGTTTATATTTTATTTAAAGTATATGTTAATGTTATATCAATTAGATTTAAATGTTAGGATTAGATTGAAATTATACACCTGCAGTGTCATGAAGAATGACAACACACCGGTTAAAGTTTGTCATAACTATTCCATGAATGCAGTTTCATTGGTACAAAACTTGATTGTAAACAAATGCTAAAGGGAAGTATTTTGAGGTTTAGAATCTGAGGATATCAATATTGGTGTTATACAGTGCATTCGGAAAGTATTCAGACACCTTGACCTTTTTCACATTTTGTTACGTTACAACCTTATTCTAAAATGGATTCAATTGTTTTTTTCCTCCCTCATCAATCTACACACAATACCCCATAATGAGAGAGCAGGTTTTTGGGGGGCACATTTATAAAAGAAATCTAACTGAAATCACATTTACATAAGTATTCAAGCCCTTTATTCAGTAGTTTCTTGAAACACCTTTGGCAGCGATTACAGCCTTGACTTCGTGGGTATGACACTACAAGCTTGGCACACCTGTATTTCTGGAGTTTCTCCCATTCTTCTCTGCAGATCCTTTCAAGCTCTGTCAGGTTGGATGGGGAGCATCACTGCACAGATATTTTCAGGTCTCTCCAGAGATGTTAGATCATGTTCAAGTCCGTACTCTGGCTGGGCAACTCAAGAACATTCAGAAACTTGTCCCAAAACCACTCCTGCGTTGCCTTGGCTGTGTTCTTAGGGTCGTTGTCCTGTTGGAAGGTGAATCTCAGGTCCTGAGCGCTCTGGAGCAGATTTTCATCAGTTATCTCTCTGTACTTTTCTCTGTTCATCTTTCCCTCGATCCTGACCAGTCTCCCAGTCCCTGCCGCTGAAAAACATCCCCACAGCATGATGCTGCCACCACCATGCTTCACCGTAGGGATGGTGCCAGGTTTCCTCCAGATGTAATGCTTGGGAGTCAGGCTAAAGAGTTCAATCTTGGTTTCATTAGTCCAGAGAATCGTATTTTTCATTGTCTGAGAGTCCTTTAGGTGCCTTTTGGCAAACTCCAAGTGGGCTGTCATGTGCTTTTTACTGAGGAGTGGCTTCTGTATGGCCACTACCATAAAGGCCTGATTGGTGGAGTCCTGCAGAGATGGTTATCCTTCTGGAAGTTTCTACCATCTCCGGCGAGGAACTCTGGAGCTCTGTCAGAGTGACCATCGGGATCTTTGCCACCTCCCTGACTAAGAACCTTCTCCCCCGATTGCTCAGTTTGGCCGGAAGAGTCTCGGTGGTTCCAAACTTCTTCCATTTAAGAATGTGTAAGGCCGTTGTATTCTTGGAGACCTTCAATGCTGCAGACATTTTTTGGTACCCTTTCCCAGATATTTTTCGACACAATCCTCTCGGAGCTCTACGGACTATTCCTTCAACCTCATGGCTTGGTTTTTGCTCTGACATGCACTGCCAACTGTGGGACCTTATATAGACTGGTGTGTGCCTTTCCAAATATTGTCCAATCAATTGAATTTACCACAGGTGGACTCCAATCAAGTTGTAGAAACATAAGAAAGGATGATCAACGTGAAAAGAAAAAAAAAGACCTGTTTTCGCTTTGGCATTATGGGGTATTGTGTGTAGATTGAAGATGTATTCATTCAAGTTTAGAATAAGGCTGTAACGTAACAAAATGTCAAAGGGGAAGGCGTCTGAATACTTTATGAATGCACTGTAAATGAGATTACATCTATCAACAGAATGCACTTTTAATGTCTGCCATATTATAACTCCATAATGATTATAACTACTGAGTAAATGATCCAAGAATACGTCCATAGTCTCCATGTAAACATAGATAGAATTCTATAATAGCCATTAATCAATATTTGTGTGGAATTAGGCATGAAGGTTTACTAAGGAGATTTAATCATAACATGTTTGGTTTTAGCTAAAGTTGACATGCGATAGGTTGTTATGCTCTGTGCATTGAACTTATCCCCCAGGTTTATGCTGTATCTGAAAAGTACGTACTGTACTTCATTATAACTTAATTAATGTTTTTGGATTCACATGTGAATCTTATAGGTCGTATAGGTACGAAAGAAGCAAACATACAATCAACTGAAAATACCTTTTTTAATATGTATTGAATACATTTTAAATCACATACATTTTCTCCAATTGTACATTGACTTAACACAACCAAACTGTATTAAGAAGTGATTTTTTTTTGCTGTCACTCTTTCCCTCCATTTCTAACTAATGCTAAAAACAGATTTTTCACTACTGATTGTACAGATCATGGATTACGTCTTAAAATATCAATGTTAAAATCTGACCGTGTATGACATGTTTTACTGAGTATACCCAATCTATGGTAAAACAAGTTTGTTCATTGTGATGTTATAGCCATATATTGTTTATAATAAATATTACACCTTGTTGTGAGCTTGGTTGTGCTGCTTGACCGACAGTAAATGTGCAATATTTCATATATAAAATGCTACAATCGATAGAACAGTGTTGGTGGAATTAAGCAGTCTTTTTTGTAGTTTGTAGTAGTTTCGCAAACAGACGAAGAGAAATGGAGGGAGATAATTAGTTATATAATATGGTCTATGGTATAGACTTGTTAATTAAGTCTACCTCAAAGTTGATATCATGTGTATAGGCTACAATCATTATATGGAGTATATACAGTGGAACGAAAAAGTATGTGAACCCTTTGGAATTACCTGGATTTCTGTAACAAATTGGTCATATAATTTCATCTGATCTTCGTCTAAGTCACAACAATAGACACATTCTGCTTAAACTAATAACTCGCAAACAATTATAGGTTTTCAGGTCTTTATTGAACACCTTATAAACATTTACAGTGCAGGGTGGGAAAAGTATGTGAACCCTTGGGTTTAATAACTGGTTGACCCTCCTTTGGCAGCAATAACCACAACCAAACGTGTTCTGTAGTCGGGAATCAGACCTGCACAACGGTCATGAGGAATTTTGGACCATTCCTCTTTACAAAACTGCTTCAGTTCAGACTTACCAAGAATATTGCTGGTGTGAACTGCTCTCTTAAGGTCATGCCACAGCATCTCAATCGGGTTGAGGTCAGGATCAGACTGGGCCACTCCAGAAGGTGTATTTTCTTCTGTTGAAGCCATTCTGTTGTTGATTTACTTCTGTTTTGGGTCGTTGTCGTTTTGCATCACCCAACTTTAATTGACGGATAGATAGCCTTACATTCTCCAGCAAAATGGCTTGATAAACTTGGGAATTCATTTTTCCGTCGACAATAGCAAGCTGTCCAGGCCCTGAGGCAGCAAAGCAGCCCCAAACCATGACACTCCCTCCACCATACTTTACAGTTGGGATGAGATTTTGATGTTGCTGTGCTGTGCCTTTTTTTCCCTCCACACATAGTGCTGTATGTTCCTTCCAAACAACTCAACTGTAGTTTCATCTGTCCACAGAATATTCTGCCAGTAGCACTTTGGAACATCAAGGTGCTCTTTTGCAAACTTTAGACGTGCAGCAATGTTTTTTTTTTTTTGGACAGTAGTGGCTTATTCCGTGGTGTCCTCCCATGAACAACATTCTTGTTTAGTGTTTTGCGTATCGTAGACTCGTCAACAGAGATGTTAGCATGTTCCAGAGATTTCTGTAAGTCTTTAGCTGACACTCTAGGATTCTTCTTAACCTCATTGAGCATTCTGCGCTGTGCTCTTGCAGTCATCTTTGCAGGACGGCCACTCCTAGGGAGAGTAGCAACAGTGCTGAACTTTCTCCATTTATAGACAATTTGCCTTACCATGGACTGATGATCATCAAGGTTTTTAGAGATACTTTTGTAACCCTTTCCAGCTTTATGCAAGTCAACAATTCTTAATCTTAGGTCTTCTGAGATCTCTTTTGTTTGAGGCGTGGTTCACATCAGGCAATGCTTCTTGTGAATAGCAAACTCTCAAATCTTGTGAGGTTTCTTTTTATAGGGTAAGGCAGCTCTAACCAACATCTCCAATCTTGTCGTTGATTTGACTCCAGATTAGCTGACTCCTGACTCCAATTAGCTTTTGGAGAAGTCATTAGCCTATGGGTTCACATACCTTTTCCAACCTACACTGTGAATGTTTAAATTATGTATTCAATATAGACAAGATAAATACAATAAGTTGTGTGTTATTAGTTTAAGCACACCGTTTGTCTATTGTTGTGACTTAGATGAAGATCAGATCAAATTTGATGGCCAATTTATGCAGAAATCCAGGTAATTCCAAGGGTTCACACATACTTTTTCTTACCAGGTGAAAGCTATGATACCTTGTTGATGTCAATCAGTGTAGATGAAGGGGAGGCGACGGGTTAAACAAGGATTTTTATGCCTTGAGACAATTGAGACCTGGATTGTGTGTGTGCCATTCAGAAGGTGAGGGCAAGACAAAAGTTTTAGTGCCTTTGAATGGGGTGTGGTAGTTGGTGTCAGGTGCACCAGTTTGTGTCACAAACTGCTACGCTGCTGTGTTTTTCATGCTGAGACGTTTCCCGTGTGCATCAAGAATGGTCCACCACCCAAAGGACATCCAGCCAACTTGACACAACTGTGGGAAACATTATGTGAATATGAAAAAGATAATTGATGTTAAAAGACTTACGGTGTTTGGCTTGCTTGTATGACATCAAAGCGGTATTTATTATAATCCTCAATGTTTCATCTTTCAAAATATAGTGAGTCTTCTTCATTTACAGCATTTTCCTCACTCAAGACAACAACATGTGCAAGGGTTTTCCAATTACCGCCGCTTTGAAGCACAGAGCCAGAGCTCTGACGTCATGACTATCGTGTAAAGCCACTACGTTCCAATTTTAGGCGCTTATCAGTGCCCAAATCTGCAATTTTCAACCCGTATGTATACGAGTACCGGTATAGGGTTTAAAGGTCAACTGCCCCTTCAGAACCAACTTCTCTGGTTTTAAAAAGACTGTCGCATCAATATGATTCCCGAAACATGAATTCTAGTGTCATAATTGACTACAAAATCATTTTGATTGTATTGTCAGTCTCTTCCAAAACAGAGTTTTGTAAATTAGTTCGTCACGACTTACTTGATTGTTGGGTATGGATTACTTATGCCCGCTTTTGCCAATGAGGCACAATTGCCCAGAGACACCACGTTGTGGTCCGCCCCCAGCTGCTCTGGAAGCCTGCCTGCCTCAATAGCACTTTAAAAGCCCAGACATTAAGTATGAGGTAAATGGCCTAACACAGTCAAGTAAAAGGGGTGGGGCTGGGGCCTCAATGTCAGCTGGTATATAATAAGCTATATCTATCATTCACAGGGTTAGATACAGGATATTCTCTCTCTTTTTATTTGACTAGGCAAGTCAGTTAAGAACAAATTCTTATTTACAATGACGGCCTAAGTGGGTTTAACTGCCTTGTTCAGTGGCAGAAGGACAGATTTTCACCCCGTCAGCTCCGTGATTCAATCCAGCAACCTTTCGGTTACTGGCCCAACGCTCTAACCACTAGGCTACCTGCCGCCCAGAATCTAACAAAAGGATATAATAATGAATCGTCATGCATGCTATTAGTTACCAATGGGTACACAACAAGGACTGTGGTTCATTTGACCTTTTACAGGAAAAGACTGCACACTACTGTGAAAGGATCTTTGAATCTTTTAGAGAAGATGTTTGGGATCAAATGGGAAGGTCAAGAAAGTGTTGATGACATGTTGGATGTAATGTCAGTTTAAAAAAAAAAAAATATTTGAGAGTCACAGAGCAAGACCTCCTGTAATGTGAAAACACCTTCCCCCATCCATCCACCCACCAACACCTTTTCTTTCTCGGAGGATGATGAGTCTTGTTAGCTGAGAGAGACAGAGAGAGCTTCCTGCCAGCCATGTGTCTTGTTGCGGTGTCAACGAGCTGAAGTGACAAACTGGAGATGAGGAAACACAGAAACTTTGTCACAGCCAGGCCCGAGAAGAGGACATTTTGTTTTCTCCGCAGCACATCTGTCTCCCTCTTTCCCTTCTTTCCTTCCCGCTCCAGGCGCAGTAGGATATTATTTTTTTTGAAGAGAGAGACGTTTTGATCAATAATACATTACTATCGCGCTGCTGAGAGCAGGTATAATTGTGCTGATATGTCAGGGCTTAGAACAATTAATATAATTTACTATTGTACATTAGCTATGCATGGGATGTGTCCCAAATGGCTGCCTATTTCCTATGTAGAGCACTACTTTTGACAATAGCCCTGGGCCCGGTTTCCCGATAGCGATGGAACTTAATAAGCTTTGTGCGTTTCCCAAAACACCATGCATAGATAACGTCCACTAAGTGTGTCGTTGGAGCATACTGATAGGATCGAAAGAATGATATCGCTGCTGTCGGCTCAGCTTTCTCCATTCAAATCTTACCTTTTAACATTATAATTATTACACAATGCTGACGATGGATCAGCCCCTAGAGAGATATTACCACCTATATTGAGGCAGCTTATTCCAAGTCTAACCCAATAATAATAATGCACTAAATCACAGATTTGGCACAGCAATGCACACGTTAAACATAATGAAATTTGTTGAGGCAAAAATGACAGTACGCTAGCCTACAATTAGCTAAATAGATCTCAATTGATTCAACAATGTATTTAAATTGTATTCAAATACACTGAGTATACCAAACATTTGAATGAGAACTTGTTCTCAACTTGCCTACCTGGTTAAATAAAGGTAACATAAAATAAATAAAATGGAACAGCTTCCTAGTATTGAGTTGTTACAGCCTGAATTCAAAATGGATAAAATATGTATTCCCCCCAGCTACACAAAATACCTCATAATGTTAACATACATTTTTGAAAATGTATTAAAAATGAAACACAGAAATGTCTCATTTACATAAGTATTCACACCCCTGAGTCCAATACTTTATAAAAGCACCTTTGGCGGCGAATACAGCTTTGAGTTGTCTTGGGTATGTCTGTATAGGCTTTGAGTTGTCTTGGGTGCGTCTGTGTCGGCTTCAAGACTGTTGGAAAAGCATTCCAGTTGAAGCTGGTTGAGAGAATGCCAAGAGTGTGCAAAGCTGTCATCAAGGCAAAGGGTGGCTACTTTGAAGAATCTGATTTGTTGAACACTTTTTTTGGTTACTACATGGTTCCATATGTGTTATTTCATAGTTTTGATGTCTTCACTTTTATTGTACAATGTAGAAATGTGTTAAAAAAATAAAGAAAACCCCTTGAATGAGTAGGTGGCAGGGTTAGCCTAGTGGTTAGAGCTAGTAACCGGAAGGTTGCAAGTTCAAACCCCGAGCTGACAAGGTACAAATCTGTCGTTCTGCCCCTGAACAGGCAGTTAACCCACCGTTCCTAGGCCGTCATTGAAAATAAGAATTTGTTCTTAACTGACTTGCCTAGTTAAATAAAGGTTAAATAAAAAAAAAAAAGGTGTGTCCAAACTTTTGACTGGTATGTTTATAGATAAGTGATGTGTGTTTGATGTTCTGATGCAGGGCTCATCCAGTGCTAAAATAAAGGTTAAATTAAATAAGTTAAAAAGTAAACTTGTTCCAACTGAATAAAAAAAAAAAAAAAACATCCTCAATAGTGATAGACAGATGAAATCTGGGAGCTCCAAAGAGACCATTTTCAAGTCCTCCAACCCCCTCTCATTCAAACGTCGGAACGGGTTCCTCCAGTCTGACCTCTCTGCTGTCTCTGGCTCCACACCCACCTCCGCCCGGTATTCTAGAGGTGTTAAGGTTAGTACCTTTTATGTAGGGAGGCTAATGATCCGTCATGTATGACATTCCTGGGAGTGTGTAAACTGACATTTTTTATTTTGTATGTTCTCTATAGTTATGTACTTTAAAATGTATCGATTGATCAATTCAGCCACTTGGGTACATTTGGGAAAACTTGTGAGGGATACCTGGGAGACTTCATACAAAATGTTATGTAGCTCTCTCATTCTTGAATGTATCAGTCTGAAACTTTGCACACACACTGTTGCCCTCTTGTGGACATCATCTAAATAATCCACAGCTTCCTGTCTCAATGGCCTTTTTTTGCATTTCAAAGATGATGCGATATAAATCAAACGCATATTTGTTTGTTTAAATCTTTTACCAGATCTATTGTTATATTATCATACATTTAATTTCACATATCCTCAAACTTCAAAGTGTTTCCTTTCCAGACATTGACTACTAGGGGAGTAAGTTAAATGGGGAGCGGCAGTGAACAATGATCTTAAGTCTTTCCACAGATTTTCAATGGGATTCAAGTCTGGGCTTTGGCATTCTTGTTCTGATGCCATTCCAGTGTTGCTTGGGTTCATTGTCCTGTTGGAATGAACATCTTCATCCTAGTCTGTCGTTTGCACTCTGAAACAGGTTCTCGTTAAGTATTTGCCTGTATTTGGCTTCATTGTTTCCTCTATACTTACCTGTCTCCCAGTTCCTGCCGCTGAAAAGCATCCCCATAGCAGGATGCTGCCAACCACCATGCTTCACGGTAGGGAGGGCGTTAGACGGGTGATGAGCTGTGCCTGGTTTTCTGAAGACATAGCGCTTTGCATTCAGTCCAAATGTTGCATTTTTGTCTCATCGGACCACCGAATATTTTGGCTTATGATCGGAGTCTTTCATGTGCCTTTTTGCAAACTAGACGTGCTGTCATGTGCCCTTTTCTCAAGAGTGGCTTCCACCTGGCCTCTCTCCCATAAAGCCCAGATTGTTGTCCTTTTGGCAGGTTCTCCCATCTCAGGCAAGTAACCCTGTAGTTCTGTCAGAGTGGTCATTCTTGCCCGGTTGCTCATTTTGGTTGGATGGCCAGCTCTAGGCAGAGTCTGGTTCTGTATTGTTTTCAATTTCCCAATGATGGCGATCACTGTGCTCTTCTGTTTTTATCGTATCTTTCTCGAAGTGTTGTTTTATACCCTTCCCCAGATATACAGTAGAGGTCGGAAGTTGACATACACTTAGGTTGGAGTCATTAAAACTCATTTTTCAACCACTCCACAAATGTCTTGTTAACAAACTATGATTTTGGCAAGTCAGTTAGGACATCTACTTTGTGCATGACACAAGTAATTGTTTACAGACAGATTATTTCACTTCTAATTCACTGTATCACAATTCCAGTGGGTCAGAAGTTTACATACACTAAGTTGACTGTGCCTTTCCAGAAAATGATGTGTTGTGGCTTTAGAAGCTTCTGATAGGCTAATTGACATCATTTGAGTCAATTGAAGGTGTACCTGTGGATGTATTTCAAGGCCTACCTTCAAACTCAGTGCCTCTTTGCTTGACATCATGGTCAAAATCAAAAGATGTCAGCCAAGACTTCCACAAGCCTTATCCTTGGGAGCAATTTCCAAATGCCTGAAGGTAGCACGTTCATCTGTACAAACAATAGTACGCAAGTATAAACACCATGGGACCACGCAGCCGCCATACCACTCAGGAAGGAGACGCGTTCTGTCTCCTAGAGATGAACGTACTTTGGTGCGAAAAATACAAATCAATCCCAGAACAACAGCTAAGGACCTTGTGAAGATGCCGCTCAGCAAGGAAGAAGCCACTGCACCAAAACCGCCATTAAAAAAAAAGCCAGACTACGGTTTGCATGAAAGAATGAAAGAAATCATTCTCTCTACTATTATTCTGACATTTCACATTCTTAAAATAAAGTGGTGATCCTAACTGACCTAAGACGGGGAATTTTTTACTTGGATTAAATGTCAGGAATTGTGAAAAACTGAGTTTGAAATGTATTTGTCTAAGGTGTATGTAAAACTTCCGACTTCAACTGCATGTCTCATCCCAATCTCGGAGATCTACGGACAGTTCCTTGGACGTTATGGTATAGAGCAGAAGAAGGCACAGTGATGCCAAAATGGCGGTGGTTTACCCCCCCCAAAAAATTATAGCTTGTGGTTTCTGCTCTGACGTGCACTGTCAACTGTGGGACCTTATCTAGACAGCGGTGGGACCTTATCTAGACAGCGGTGGGACCTTATCTAGACAGCGGTAGGACCTTATCTAGACAGCGGTGGGACCTTATCTAGACAGCTGTGGGTCTTTCTAAATCATGTCCAACCAATTGAATTGGTCACAGGTGGACTCCATGGAAGTTGTAGCGACATCTCAAAGATGATAAAATGAAATTAGATGCACCTGAGCTCAATTTGGCGGGGTCATAGCAAAGGGGTGTGAATACTCATGTAAATTGAGATATTTCTGTATTTAATTTTCAATACATTTACTAACATTTCTAAGAACATGTTTTCACATTTTGAATTCAGGGCTGTAACGCCACAAAAAATGTCTAAGTCAAGGGGCGTGAATACGTTCTGAAGGCACTGTAGCTGTTCTTGTGGTCTGAGGCATTTGGTAAATAATGAGCGTTTTCAAGTGCGACTTTAGTAAGGATGCTTTTTGGAAACAGCTCCGAGATCTAGTGATGCTCCTAAGAAGGTTCTAATGAGGATCTTCGCCTTAAGATGCTTTTGGGAAACCGGGCCCTGGTCAAAAGTAGTGCATTATATAGGAAGTAGGAGCCATTTAGGAAATATCGGTTATTTACCATTAAGCATTAGCTATGCATGGCTTATTCTTCTGTAACATGGATCTGGGAATCTCCTACAGTAAGCAAGGACATGTTTGAAATATGCATAATGCAAATGTGATGAAATGGCCAGTTCAGTGACAAGCATGGAGGCCGTGCAGATCTCATCTCACCATGAGCACTGGTTTGTGAACAAAACAGGGATCCCCTGCCCATTCACATCCCCTACCCATCTTTGTATCTGTATTGAGTTTAGTTTTACCTCACCTCTTGTCCTGGCGTGTTCAATTCTTCTTCATAAGGGTTAACAGCCAGTCTTTTTCACTTAACACAA
Organism: Oncorhynchus clarkii lewisi; assembly: GCF_045791955.1. NCBI lineage: Eukaryota > Metazoa > Chordata > Actinopteri > Salmoniformes > Salmonidae > Oncorhynchus > Oncorhynchus clarkii. Next base: position 50,425,584 of record NC_092147.1, read on the forward strand.
GTTGTCACCTATCGACTGGAGTCCTTGCATTCAATGTTTTCATCAATGTGCAAGTTCTATTAATTTATTCCTGAAAGAACATTGGTGGGATAGATGAATGACAAATTGTTCAACAGCAGCAAATAATCTATCCATAGGCTACCTGGGGACACCAGTCTCTCTTTCTCCCTTGCTTTGGTTCGCCCCTGGTATCATTTAAAAACACACACGACATTAGCTTTAAACAGCAAAACCAGAGGGCGTGAACAGTGTGGGGTTGCAAGGTGGGCGTTTGTTACTACGACGATAAATGACCTTTGCCACCTAGGAATTTTGTGTTTACCGGACCTTCTCAAATAGTACTTGAGTACCCCTGCTCTATACCCTACATAGTGCACTACTTTTGACCGCAGCCCAATGGGCACTATATGGGGAATAGGGTGCCATTGGGGACGTAACTGCACTCTCACACTTTGGGTTTTATGGTCCAATTGTACCACACGTCAGCCTGATTCATCATACAGAATGCACCAAGTAATATGCTGTCTATTACCACACATAAGAGGTTATCAATCACTTCAATTGACTTTTTTTGTTTTTTTACTGACGAAGTGGCTTGTCAATAAGCCACCCCCAATCCCAGAGCCTGTGGGGTAGAGACTATTGACTTGAATCAATGGCTTGTCAAGTGCTGTTAGAGAACAATATGCTCCATGATTCAATACTTGCTACTGTCTTGATTGCATTGTCATTGCAGACTTGTACTGAAATACAACACAAATATATGAATAACTTGAGATGACTGTGTGTGATGTATGCCTCTCACATGTTACAGATAGCCTGATGTGTTTTATACCCCAGTGTCTGGCAGAGTTGGCAGCAGAAGGAGATAGAAATTGCATTGACTTGTCAAAATGCCAACTGGGTTTATTATGTTATAGCACTGTGATTTTACAGTGTGTGTGTGTGTGTACTGCATGCATACATGTGACCATGTGTGTCTGTGTTTTGAGCTGTGGAAGTTTTGGCCCACATGCCTGTTTTTAGTTTGCTCAACACTTTAGCCAAACATGATGGCTGGTGGCTTTGGATGATGGGTGCTGTGGTTGAGCTGGCCAGGAGTGAAGATTCACCATGGGCAAGCCAGAGTGTAGACTATATGGCTAGCCAGAGTGCAGAATCTTATAGGTCTGGACAATGAATGTAAACACTCTCCCTCGAGCCAGAATGACCCTCTCCCTATGTCTGACCATGGGGCAAGCCAGACTGGACTATGACTGGATCATGGGCTAGCCAGTGCAGACAACCTAGAGTGGAGACTCTCCCTATTATCTGAGCACACAGGTTCCTTACCATATAATGATTTCATCAATTCTGAGACACTCTTTTTTTGTGTCTATCTGTGGAGATAGGAAGATAAACCCAGCACACCACCTTCACTGTATGTTTTTGCCAATCCAAATTGGAAACATATTAGATACAGCTCAATATCTCCCCGCTCTTCCAACATAGTCCCGTGAGTCCTCAACCTTCTAATATAGGTCATTTTAATTGTCTAGTCTACCACACATCCATCCCTCTCCTTCGTCCCTGGCAACTTTTAATGAATCCATTGTTCACAGCACCGCACACAGACACTGCTTTCCAAATGGCACCCTATTGCCGATATAGGGCACTACTTTTGACCAGTGCCCATAGGGTTCTGGTCAAAAGTAGTGTGCTATGTAGGCGATAGGGTGCCATTTAGGACGCAGGCAACCAACTGTTGCTTCATTGACTATCCGTGGAGCTCGACCTGTATGTGGAACATTTAATTGTTTTTCCTGTGAGCCTGACAGCTGTCTGAACATGATGGATTGGCCTCAATACTCATCTCAGATGCTCCGAAAGGACAATCTCCTGGATACCTAGAACAATATTTACATTAAAATGAGACATTTTGGGATGCTTGAGTGGTGGTAGCTGTGAGGTGAGGCAGTACACTGCAAAAAGTGAAATCTAAGCAAGTGTAAATATCTGAGTGATGATTCACTTAACTGGTGTATTTCTTGTTTTTCCGTACCAAGCTAAATGATCTAATGTAACTGGCAGATCATTTTGCTTATTTTAACCTACATAGGCCTAATACCAGTAGTTTATCTTATTTCAAGATATTTTTCTCAATATTTTCCTTAATCGTCGTATATAAAAACCATTGTTTTCCTGTACTGTTGAAAACTGTTTTGCTACTGTGTGACCTAATGAATGCCATCTGCTTGTTCTATTATGGCTGGAGGAACAGAGTCCGAGACCATTTAAGTGATTTCAGTGAAACCCCTGCGGTGCTCTGTGGCTGACCTGAACTGGTAGCATAATCACCCCACAGTCATTATGGCAGTCTACCGGGTGGCACGGCATCCTCTACAATAGGCAGGCAGGCAGGCACACGCACACACACACACACACACACACACACACACACACACACACAGAGAGAGCTGTTCTCAGGCTCTGTACAGGAAACGGGCAAGGCACTGGAACTCTTTACAGTCTCCCGGGGTCCTGTGGTCTTCGCAATGACTGCATATATGAATGGACATTAATCCCGTGACACCAATCATTCCTATGTAAAGACTCAATAGCACATTGAAGCCAAATGAAGTTGGTTACGAGGGCCTCTCATAGAGACATAACATGTGCAGTTTGAGCTACTCCAGGAAGTGACTTTGCAGGCTAGCTGCCCTCTCTCATTGAGTACCACCATTTGAAGGCCGACCAGGGTACTGCATGCTGCCATTAGCAACTAACTTATACTTAACCTTTTCTGTGTGCGATTTTAAAATAATCGTCTCAAGTACATACATCTGGTCACTCGACTAATGTTTACGTAGTTCTTTTCCCCATTTCATATGTTTAAACTGTGTTCTAGTCAAGGCCATCATATTGAACTATTACTGTACACTATTCTATCCTACAGTATGTATTCTTCAGATATACTACGTTCTATCCACATACTGTCCATAATGTCTACCCATCCATCGTGTGTGTGTGTGTGTGTGTAATGAGAGATATAAACTCATTTAAAAAAGTCCCTTTTTCAGGACCCTGTCTTTCTAAGAATTCGAAAAAATCCAAATAACTTCACAGATCTTCATTGTAAAGGGTTTAAGCACTGTGTTTCCCATGCTTGTTCAATGAGCCATAAACAATTAATGAACATGCACCTGTGGAACGGTCATTAAGACACTAACAGCTTACAGACGGTAGCCAATTAAGGTCACAGTTATGAACATTTAGGACACTAAAGAGGCCTTTCTACTGACTCTGGAAAAACACCAAAAGAAAGATGCCCAGGGTCCGTGCTCATTTGTGTGAACGTGCCTTAGGCATGCTGCAAGGAGGCATGAGGACTGCAGATGTGGCCAGGGCAATAAATTGCAATGTCCATACTGTGAGACTCCTAAGACAGCGCTACAGGGAGACAGGACGGACAGCTGATCATCCTCGCAGTGGCAGACCACGTGTAACAACACTTGCACAGGGTCGGTACATCCGAACACATCTGCAGGGCAGGTACAGGATGGCAACAACAACTTCCCAAGTTACACCAGGAACGCACAATCCCGCCATCAGTGCTCAGACTGTCTGCAATAGGCTAAGAGAGGCTGGACTGAGGGCTTGTAGGCCTGTTGTCTGGTGAGGACCTGCCTTACATCACTGGCAACTATGTTGCCTATGAGCACAAACCCACCTGCGCTGGACCAGACAGGACTGGCAAAAAGTGCTCTTCACTGATGAGTCGCGGTTTTGTCTCACCAGGGGTGATGGTCAGATTCGCGTTTAACATCGAAGGAATAAGCGTTACTCCGAGGCATGTATTCTGGAGCGAGATTGATTTGGAGGTGGAAGGTCTGTCATGGTCTGTGGCGGTGTATCACAGCATCATTGGACTGAGCTTGTTGTCATTCCAGGCAATCTCAACGCTGTGCGTTACAGGGAAGACACACTCCTCCCTCATGTGGTACCCTTCCTGCAGGCTCATCCTGACATGACCCTCCAGCATGACAATGCCACCAGCCACACTGCTCGTACTGTGTGTGATTTCCTGCAAGACAGGAATGTCAGTGATCTGCCATGGCCAGCGAAGAGCCCGGATCTCAATCCCATTGAACACGTCTGGGACCTGTTGGCTCGGAGTGTGAGGGCTAGGTCCATTCCCCCCAGAAATGTCCGGGAACTTGCAGGTGCCTTGGTGGAAGAGTGGGGTAACATCTCACAGCAAGAACTGGCAGATCTGGTGCAGTTCACGAGGAGGAGGTGCACTGCAGTACTTAATGCAGCTGGTGGCCACACCAGATACGGACTTACTTTTGATTTTGACCCCCCCCCCCCCCCCCCCCCACCATTTTTCAGGGACACATTATTCCATTTCTGTTAGTCACCTGTCTGGAACTTGTTCAGTTTATGTCTCAGTTGTTGAATGTTATGTTCATACAAATATTTACACATGTTAAGGTTGCTGAAAATAAACACAGTTGACAGTAAGAGGATTTTTTTTTTGCTGAGTTTATATACAGTTGGAGTCAGAAGTTTACATGCACTTAGGTTGGAGTCATTAAAACTAGTTTTTCAACCACTCCACAAATGTCTTTGTTAGTTTTGGCAAGTAGTTTAGGACATCTACTTTGTGCATGACACAAGTAATTTTTCCAACAATTGTTTTCAGACAGATTATTTCACTTATAATTCACTGTATCACAATTCCAGTGTGTCAGAAGTTTACATTCACCAAGTTAACTGTGCCTTTAAACAGCTTGGAAAATTCATGAAAATTATGTCAGGGCTTTAGAAGCTTCTGATAGGCTAATTGACATCATTTGAGTCAATTGGAGGTGTACCTGTGGATGTATTTTGAGGCAAACTCAGTGCCTCTTTTTGCTTGACATCATAGGAAAATCAGCCAAGACCTAAAAAAAAAAGTGTAGACCACTGGAAGTCTGGTTCATCCTTGAGAGTAATTTCCAAACGCCTGAAGGTGCCATGTTCATCTGTACAAACAGTAGTACGCAAGTATAAACACCATGCGACCACGCAGCTGTCATACCGCTCAGGAGGGAGACGTGTTCTGTCTCCTAGAGATTAACGTACTTTGGTGCGAAAACTGCAAATCAATCCCTGAACAACAGCAAAGGACCTTGTGAAGATGCTGGAAGAAACAGGTACAAAAGTATCTATATCCACAGTAAAATGAGTCCTATATTTACATAACCTGAAAGGCTGCTCAGTAAGGAAGAAGCCACTGCTCCAAAACCGCCATAAAAAGCCAGACTACGGTTTGCAACTGCACATGGGGACAAAGATCGTACTTTTTGGAGAAATGTCCTCTGGTCTGATGAAACAAAAATACAACTGTTTGGCCATAATGACCATCGTTATGTTTGGAGGAAAAAGGGGGAGACTTGCAAGCCGAAGAACACCATCCCAACCATGAAGCACGGGGGTGGCAGCATCATGTTGTGGGGGTGCAGGAGGGACTGGTGCACTTCACAAAATAGATGGCATCATGAGGATGGAAAATTGTGGATATGTTGAAGCAACATCTCAAGACATCAGGATGTTAATACTTGGTCGCAAATGGGACTTCCACATGGACAATGACCCCAACCATACTTCCAAAGTTCTGGCAAAATGGCTTAAGGACAACAAAGTCATGGTATTGGAGTGGCCATCATAAAGCCTTGACCTCAATCCCATAGAAAATGTGTGGGCAGAACTGAACAAGTGTGTGTGTGAGCAAGGAGGCCAACAAACCTGACTCAGTTACACCAGCTCTGTCAGGAGGAATGGGCCAAAATTCACCCAACTTATTGTGGGAAGCTTGTGGAAGGCTGCCCAAAATGTTTGACCCAAGTTAAACAATTTATTGTTAATGGTACCAAATACTAATTGAGAGTATGTATACTTCCGACCCACTGGTTATGTGATGAAAGAAACAAAAGCTGAAATAAGTCATACATTCTCTCTACTATTATTCTGACATTTAATTTTCTTAAAATTAAGTGGTGATCCTAACTGACCTAAGACGGGGAATTTTTACTAGAATTAAATGTCAGGAATTGTGAAAAACTGAGTTGACATTTATTTGGCTAAGGTGTATGTAAACTTCTGACTTCAACTGTATGTACACGTACACACACACACACACACACACACACACACACACACACACACACACACACACACACACACACACACAGTACCAGTCAGAAGTTTGGACACACCTACTCATTCCAGGGTTTTTCTTTATTTTTACTCTTTTTTTAAAATCGTTTTGATGTCTTCATTCTACAATGAAATAACCCACATGGAATCCTATAGTAACAAAGTGTTAAACAAATCTAAATATATTTTATATTTGAGATTCTTCAGAGTAGCCACCCTTTGCCTTGATGACAGCTCTGTGAGCTCGCTCAGATGATTTCTCTGGTTAGATTCAGCCACTTGCGAATTGACGGAAAAACTATGAAAACACATTTTAAAAACATTTATTGGTCAAATATTTGGGAAGCCTGGCTCCCCTTGGCATCCCTGAATACACGCCACTGCGCTGACACAAATCACCGTCGGACGGAATTAGCCAATCCAAAGCCTTCCAGGTTGGGCAAACTGTTTTAGCCCACTGTTTTCCTTGAAAACCATTTGATCCAGGAACGTAAACAAGGAATACAAGGAATACCTGACTCCTTTTATAAATGTTGACCTGATTGCCCTCCAGTTCTCATCAATTCATAAACTGGATTAAAACATGGACCTTGGACTTTCCAAAATGTGTCATTCATAGATTCTCTATAGAGATGCTGATGTACCACTTTTCACTTACTATCTCATTTCTGAAGCTTTTACATTTTTCTTTTACCTATGCTCCTTATTTTTATTCATGGATTGTGCGTTAAGGTAAAGCGCTAAGTCATGCATGACTTCACCAGACAATTCAGTGTTCATAACGCCAGGGTATTTAATCACCTTTTGAAGGATCCATCCATGCTTCTGGTCTGAAGTCAAATGATCTTTGAGCTACTTTTGTAATATCTCAAGCAGTATTTCTTTAAAGCTCAGGTGTAATAAATTATATACAGTGCCTTGCGAAAGTATTCGGCCCCCTTGAACTTTGCGACCTTTTGCCACATTTCAGGCTTCAAACATAAAGATATAAAACTGTATTTTTTTGTGAAGAATCAACAACAAGTGGGACACAATCATGAAGTGGAACGACATTTATTGGATATTTAAAACTTTTTTAACAAATCAAAAACTGAAAAATTGGGCGTGCAAAATTATTCAGCCCCCTTAAGTTAATACTTTGTAGCGCCACCTTTTGCTGCGATTACAGCTGTAAGTCGCTGTTGGAAGACAAATCTCCGTCCCAGTCTCAGGTCTTTTGCAGACTCCATCAGGTTTTCTTCCAGAATGGTCCTGTATTTGGCTCCATCCATCTTCCCATCAATTTTAACCATCTTCCCTGTCCCTGCTGAAGAAAAGCAGGCCCAAACCATGATGCTGCCACCACCATGTTTGACAGTGGGGATGGTGTGTTCAGCTGTGTTGCTTTTACGCCAAACATAACGTTTTGCATTGTTGCCAAAAAGTTCAATTTTGGTTTCATCTGACCAGAGCACCTTCTTCCACATGTTTGGTGTGTCTCCCAGGTGGCTTGTGGCAAACTTTAAACGACACTTTTTATGGATATCTTTAAGAAATGGCTTTCTTCTTGCCACTCTTCCATAAAGGCCAGATTTGTGCAATATACGACTGATTGTTGTCCTATGGACATAGTGTCCCACCTAAGCTGTAGATCTCTGCAGTTCATCCAGAGTGATCATGGGCCTCTTGGCTGCATCTCTGATCCGTCTTCTCCTTGTTTGAGCTGAAAGTTTAGAGGGACGGCCAGGTCTTGGTAGATTTGCAGTGGTCTGATACTCCTTCCATTTCAATATTATCGCTTGCACAGTGCTCCTTGGGATGTTTAAAGCTTGGGAAATATTTTTGTATCCAAATCCGGCTTTAAACTTCTTCACAACAGTATCTCGGACCTGCCTGGTGTGTTCCTTGTTCTTCATGATGCTCTCTGCGCTTTTAACGGACCTCTGAGACTATCACAGTGCAGTTGCATTTATACGGAGACTTGATTACACACAGGTGGATTGTATTTATCATCATTAGTCATTTAGGTCAACATTGGATCATTCAGAGATCCTCACTGAACTTCTGGAGAGAGTTTGCTGCACTGAAAGTAAAGGGGCTGAATAATTTTGCACTCCCAATTTTTCTGTTTTTGATTTGTTAAAAAAGTTTGAAATATCCAATAAATGTCGTTCCACTTCATGATTGTGTCCCACTTGTTGTTGATTCTTCACAAAAAAAATACAGTTTTATATCTTTATGTTTGAAGCCTGAAATGTGGCAAAAGGTCGCAAAGTTCAAAGGGGCCGAATACTTTCGCAAGGCACTGTATATACAAAGGTATGTGGACACCCCTTCAAATGAGTGGATTTGTCTATTTCAGCCAGTCCAATTTTCAACGTGGCACCAAGAAGTTGGAAGTGTGCACTTAGTATTTTTCTGTTTTTGTGTTGTGTATCACTGTATTTTTCGTGACGTCATTACATTATATACGTAAGCACGTCAGCTTTGACATTGGTTTTGCACATCGCTGTTAAACTAGACATGATTCCGATGTTGGCGTTTTTAGCCGATATTGGCCGATTTCGATATGCTCACCGATTATATTGTGCGTCCCGAATAAACATCATGAAAAATGTTTGTTACCAAGTTATAACTGAATTATCCCGAGTTTAAACACAAAGTCGAAAAACTCCTCTCAGCTCCTCTCTATTTTCACAAAACTGGTGATTAACGGTGAAAAATGGAATAAGTGGAAATAAACAGTTGACCTTTTTTAGATGATTGATGTGATTGATGATTGATGTCCTCAAACGGTTACTTGTGACGCTACACCTTTCGTATGTGAGAAGACCTACATCCCACTTGGCACACACTGGTGGAATCAACGTTGTTTCCACGTAATTTCAATGAAGTTGATTTAAGGTCCCCCCCACTTCAGAGGAGATCTCCTTATAGCCTCCTTTTAGTCTCGCTGAACTTTGATCTGTAAGTAAACCAAGTCCCCAGTCCTGACATCTTGTGTAGATGTTGCTCAAATAACACAGTCCTAAGGAATGGAGTCCGGCATAGACAAATATATTGATATCTAAATATAAGGCTCTGTAGTCTGGGAGAACCATGTTTTGAAGTAAAAAAGTAAAGAGACGTGATCTCTTGAAGAGTCGAAGGATCTATAAGACGGAGTGAGATGCGATACCTGTTGACAGATGGCGTCGCCATGGGGACACTGATGGCTGCCAAAGTAAAACCAATTATAATGTTGGGGCCACTCATCTTATTATTCTCACTGAGAAGGGTATTCACAGGAGTTTAAATTGCTGCCTGACCTCTATGTGCTGTTTCAGCACAAAACTGTTTTTCATTTTGTGGCAAATTGAAGAAAAATGTTTCAACTGGCGTGTGTTTGCTTTGAAGATTGGTTTCGACGGAAGTGTTGCACTAATCAGGAGTCCAGCAATGGTGTGCATGTTTGTAAAGTTAATACACATTCCCTAATTCCGCATTACAATTCAGCAACAGTTAATCGTCCTTTAGTTTCCAGTCCTACTCACGCTGTCTGGTCACAGACCCCTAATGAACAGGAGAGCATTTCCAGCATCACAGTGGAGAGCCATGAAAGCATCATTTGAAATTTGTTTCCATTTTGAATAGCCCTCATCGACGGTGTTCATCCTCTTAATTTCATTTAGAAATGAGGATGGTGAAAGGAAATAGAGTACCTCAACAGAGCCATCTACTTAATGTTCTTCACATTCAAATCAAATTAAATCCACCATGTCCTCCCTCCCTCATAGTCATACACCAAACCACCACACCCATTTAGCATCGAGTTTATCATGACTCCAGACAAATTTTCCAATTCAATTAACATTTAAGGGGGAAGTCACTTCCTCCCTCACCATGATTATAGAACCTGGCAGTTACAAGGGTATCATGGCATAGCTGTAAAGTTCAATGCCCAGTTTAATCGGCAGCTGTACAGCAGGCTTATGAAAGTGCTTCGGGAACAGTTTTAAAGAGGATATGTCTGATTGAGTGTGAAGTTAAAGGGGATGGAGTGTGATTCTTCTCTCTATCAGCAGGATTAAAGGTGCAACTCCAGCGGTCAGGTTGAGTGGTACAGAGCTGATAAGCAGAGCGTTAGATAATGACTGTCACTTATCAGAGGTTTATTTCCATGTGAAATCCTAGCTCTCTCTAATGTTGCTACTACAGCACAGTAAAAAAAAATAGGCTCAGAACTATACATGCAAAGACAAACTGATGGCAATAATTAGCGGTCATTTCAGCGTACCAGTTAATAAATTGTCAGTTGAGGAGGGACACATTGATCTACATGTGATGTAAACATACCAAAAGGTCAATGGGACCCTAAGCTGGTGACCTCCGCTTATAAATCGTATTCCTCAACATTTAGAGTATTTAGTCATGAGATGCATGCAACCATTTTGTGATTCTTTACTATAAAGTGTGTTAAATCAGATGACTATATCTGTGGTCAAAAGTGTCTTTACTGAATCTAAATTCTTTCCTTTCTTCAAGTATTTCAGTTTACTTGGAGTACCACAATGGAAACCTTGTTTGTAGCCTATAACCACAATGGGCACCTCGGTTGTGGCCTATAACCACAATGGACACCTTGGTTGTAGCTTATAACCACAATAGACGCCTTGGTTGTAGCCTAAAACCAACACTGAAGCATGCACGAGAGCACCAGCTGTTCTGGATGACTGTGTGATAATGCTCTTGGTAACCGATGTGAGCAAGACCTTTTTTAACAGGTCAACATTCACCAAGCCTGGGGGCCAGATGGATTACCAGGACGTGTACTCAGAGCATGCGCGGACAAACTGGCAAGTTTCTTCACTGACATTTTCAACCTCTCCCTGACGGAGTCTATAATACCAACATGTTTCAAGCGGACCACCATAGTCCATGTGCCCAAGGAAGTGAAGGTAACTTGCCAAAATGATTCCTGCCCCGTAGCACTCACATCGGTAGCCATGAAGTGCTTTGAAAGGCTGGTCATGGCTCACATTAACAGCATCCTCCAGGAAACCCTCGACCCCCAATTCCCAACAGATCCACAGATGACGCAATCTCAATCGCACACCACACTGCCCTTTCTCATCTGGACAAAAGGAAAAGTTTGCTGACGACACAAAAGTGTTAGGCCTGATCACCGACAACGTTGAGACAGCCTATAGGGAAGTCAGAGAACTGGCAGTGTGGTGCCAGGACATCAACCTCTTCCCCCAATGTGAGCAAGACAAAGGAGCTGATAGTGGACTACAGGAAAAGCGGGCCACACAGGCCCCTATTAACATAAACGGGGCTATAGTGGAGTGGGTCAAGAGTTTCAAGCTCCTTTGTGTCCACATCACCAACGAACAATCATGGTCCAAACACACCAAGACAGTCATGAAGAGGGCACGACAAAACCTTTTCCTCCTCAGGAGACTGAAAAGATTTGGCATGGGTCCCCAGATCCTCAAAAAGTTCTAAAGCTGCACCATCGAGAGCATCCTGACTGGTTGCATCACCGCCTGGTATGGCAACTGCTCGCCATCCGATCGTAAGCCGCTACAGAGGGTAGTGCGTACGGCCTAGTACATCACTGGGGCCAAGCTTCCTGCAATCTAGCTCCTATATAATAGGCGGTGTCAGTGGAAATCCCATAAAATTGTCTGGGACTCCAGTCACCTAAGTCATAGACTGTTTTCTCTGTTACCGCACGGCAAGCAGTACCGGAGCGCCAAGTCTAGGACCAAAAGGCTCCTTAACAGCTTCTGCCCTCAAGCCATAAGACTGCTGAACAATTAATCAAATGGCCACCGGACTATTACATTGACTTTGCTTTTACACTGCTGCTACTTGCTGTTTATTATCTATGCATAGTCACTTCACCCATACCTACATGTACAAATTACCTCAACTAACTTGTACCCCTGCACAATGATTCGCTACCAGTACCCCCTGTATATAACCTCGTTATTATGTTATTGTTACTTTTTATTCTTTTTTACTTTAGTTTATTTGGTAAATATCTTCTTAACTCTTCTTGAACTGCACTGTTGGTTAAGTAAGCATTTCACAGTAAGGTCTACACTTGTTGTATTTGGCGCACGTGACAAATAGTTTAATTTGATAACCACAATGGAAACCTTGGTTGTAGCCTATAACCACAATAGAAACCTTTTTTGTTGTGTGTACCCTGCTTAGCTATGGAAACAAGCTGTGTTTTAATATTTCAACATTTAGACATTTATCAGCTTCCATACTCATTTGCATAGACTACATAAACAACATTGAATAGTTGAACGGACCACCTAACTTTTCTTACAGAAGCGTCATGTTAATTTGGAGTGAAGTTGGGTTTATGTAGGCTACATTGACATCTGATTTGCCCAAAAGACACCATAATTTCAACGTGAAGCTAGGTATGCTATCATTCGACCATGATTGATTGGATCTTTTGAAGTTTAGAAGTAGTTACTGTACCTTTTAGCCCTATAAATATGATGCCAAATTCATGATACTAATAACACCCTTTTACCTTTGGATATTGTCTTTTATATGAAATATGGTTGGTTGATTTCAAATTTAATCTACAAGATATTATGTCAAATTCACATCTCTATTTTAACCAAAAATCTAAGTTGAAGAATAAGACTAAATCAAATCAAACTTTATTTAGTCAAGTTTATTTAGTCAAGTTTATTTAGTGAAGTCCATTTCTTGCAATTCTATAACCTAGATTTTAGGTTGAGATGGAGACTTGAATCCAACATATCAATCATTAATTTGTAGACAAACTAGATATTGAACTGTGAATACAAACAAATGACAACATTTGAAGGAGATGGATGTTCTGCTTGGATAGAATATATACTGTACTACATATTATGAATAATATTAATAACAAAGACTATCCAAAGGTAAAAGTGTATTATTAATATCATGAAGGGAAAAAGGTAACTACTTCTAAACTTCCAAAGATCCAATCAACCATGGATAATTGATAGTAGACCTAACTACACATTGAAATTATGGTTTCCTTTGTTGGGAAAATCAGATGTCAATGTCGCGTACACAATCCCAATCTCATGCCGAATTTACTTTCATATACAGTTGTGTAAGAAATGTTAGTTAGGTCCTTTCAGCTACACTATATATACAAAAGTATGTGGACATCCCTTCAAATTAGTATATTCAGCTATTTCAACCACACCATTACTGACGGGTGTATAAAATCGAGCACACAACCATACAATTTCCATAGATACAAATTGGCAGTAGAATGGCCTTACAGAAGAGCTCAGTGACGTTCAACTTGGCACCGTCAAGTTGGGTTTAGGTTTAGCGTTTGGGTTTAGCGGATGCCAGGAGAACGCTACCTGCCCCAATACATAGTGCCAACTGTAAAGTTTGGTGGAGGAGGAATAATGGTCTGGGCTGTCTTTCATGGTTCGGGCTAGGCCCTTAGTTCCAGTGAACGAAAATCTTAATGCTACAGCATACAATGACATTCTAGATGATTCTGTGCTTCCAACTTTGTGGAAACAGTTTGGTGGAAGCCCCTTTCCTGTTTCAGCATGACAATGCCCCTGTGCACAAAGTGCGGTCCATACAGAAATCGTTTGTCGAGATTGGTGTGGAAGAACTTGACTGGCCTGCACAGAGCCCTGACCTCAACCCCATAAAACAGCTTTGGGATGAATTGGAATGCCGACTGCGAGCCAGGCCTAATCACTCAACGTCAGTGCTTGACCTCGCTTATGCGCTTTTGGCTGAATGGATGCAAGGCCACGCAGCAATGTTGAAACATCTAGGGGAAAGCCTTCCCATAAGAGTGGAGGCTGTTATAGGAGCAAAGGGAGGACCAACTCCGTATTAATGCCCATTAATTTGGAATGAGATGTTCGACGAGCAGTCGAACACACATACTTTTGGTCATGTAGTGTATTTAATGTTATTTATGTAGTCTATGGAAATTAGTATGGAAGCTGGTCAGTGTCTAAATGTGTTGACATGATATACAGCATGTTTCCAAAGCTAAGCAGGGTACATAGAGGTAGGCAGCTGGATGGAAGACTCGTTCTCACTGAAGAGCGTTACCCCTCATATACCAATGGGAGTCACTATTCAGGCAGAAAACACTGGACGGTGGCTTCATGTTTTATTTTAATTTAACTCTTATTTAGGTTGATAGCATGCCGTTGAAACAATGTACTTGGAAAACATACCATTTTACTATCAACATTGAAACAAGGTCAAATAAATATGGCTAATCAAATCTAAAATTCAATGTTATTTTTGCCAGCCAATGTTCAATTGGATGAAAAAATAAAAATATGTCAACGTATACATACATAGTTGTGGTGATAGTTAAAATTTGATGACATTTTTACACACGCTCATGTTTACAACGTTGGTTGAAATGAGATGAAAACAGTACTGATTGATGGCTGTATATTCCATGTTTATTCTACGTCATAATTGATTTCCCCCCAATTGCATTTTCAATGACGAGGAATACCAAGCGCTGCCTACTCTAATGCTCTCGCATGTGCTGATGTCTCAGACGGTGTAGTTGTTGGGTAAAAATGAAAGGTCTTTCTCAGCTTTGCAGTCTTGTTGTCACTGGGGACTTTACTGAGAGACGAGAACAGTGGATGTATTACAGTCCTCCGTTGGGAGAAGAGTGGTAAGCGAATAGCTAAACCCCCCCCACCTACCTGAAGCAACTGTATAGTACATTGTTTTGCCTGCCGTCAAGGCTGCGGCTCATGTATTCTGGCTCAATGTTTTGGTTTGTTGCTCTATAACATGTTTATGACTCATATCTAGTGGAGGAGGCACGTGAAATAAGCGAAGCAAAAACCACACTTTTAGTGCTCTTAAATGGTGTATCATTTCAAAACTGTAGAGCACCGGCAATGGGACATGAGTTTCTTTGTGCTCAGACAAGGTCCCATGAGGAACCAATACTGATCTGCATATTTGGCAGCAGATGTTTTGATCCAAGAGAATCGTTTCTCCCCTCCACTGGCCAGTGAGTTTGGTGATCATCAATGACGAACACCTCGCAGCGTAAAGTACAACACTTACACTTCTGACTCCCTCCTCAAAAGCCCCTCTTTACAATAGTTTAACCAGAAAGTGTTACAAGCTATTGAAAGGAAATAGTTATTCATATAAAGATGCCTGCAAGCCATGGGGTTTTCGTCTCTCAGACTTTGATGCACCATTGGGGATAGGAGTGTGGAGGATACATTTTGGAAAAATCCCTAAGAAAAGACAACTGATATTTTAGACAAACAGACTTCTGGAATGTACTGTAGGTTATCTGGGGAGAGTCTATTAAACATGAAATGCACAAAGAGAAAACCCCACTCTGCACTAGGATGCTAGACGAGACTGCAATGCTCAAGGTAGATCCTGTTTCATCAATGTATTCCTTACTGAAATAGTTATCTTCAGCTTTTCAGCCCATAGGCTTTTTTAGTTGAAAAGATGGGAAGGCAATGAAATGCAGAAATGCAACATTCTCAGCATCAATAGCACACAATAAACCAGATACTGAACTTTTAGATTATTTCTGTAATGAAAAACGCTATTTAAATGTAATAAATTATTATTAGACTACATAGCATATTTTGTCTGCCACTAAAGTTTATTCCTTCCTTGCCAAATAAATGCATACCGATACAGTGCCTCTTTTGTTTGTGTGCCCAGATGATTTTTCTTAAAAATGTACTTGCAAATGTGTGTTAATTAGATCCCCTTTAGAATACATTTTAATGATTTAACCATAAAGTTTTGGCGCTATGAAAAATGGACTACCCCCATCGTCATATTTCAAGAGCACAGCAGAGGCTAATTTAATTGTAAAGAGCTGCATAAACCAGACAGCCACATTTCAATAGCATTGATTATTTAACCCATCGCTGGATCGCTCCATCATTGCCTCAGCTATTCAGTAGAGTTCAGAGCACCCTCAGTCTGTACACTGGGCTACATTTAAGCAAACAACATTAACAAAAAACTAGTTCTATTTTGACAGCCTCTGAGTTAGACAGAGCGACTGTCATGCCAAAAGACGACCGTTTGCCAAAAAGTGTCTGGGCTACGTAACAATGGGTTTTTGATTGGCTGTTGGCATGGTAAACAAACACTAACCATTATGTTGACAACCATTCATTTAGATTTAGACAGAGCCAGTACCACACACACACAGTGACTTTACCACAATGCCTCGTTCAGTCGTTAAACCCCTGTACTGGGGAAATCTCCAGGCAGAGTACAACAAGAACCTATATGCCTAGCATAGGCTAGCACAAATCTTCCAAATCCAATATTTCGGAGCCTGGAGATCATGATGGTTTGGTTTTGGGCGACAGCACACATCATCAGGTTTGTAATTCCCCCTGCTTGTGCATGTCACACTTTGGCTGATTTGTTTACAATGAAGTCATGCTATGCACATGAACTTGACTCGCCGACTGAGTTGCCATGTACAGAGTTTCTATGCTTGATTAAGCTGCCTGGCCAATTTACATTTGGAGTGGAATGAGTGACACCTGAAAATAAGCCTGTAAGTCAAATCAATAACCCAACTAATTATATAGTATGCCTACATGGAATTTATACTTTACTGCCTTGCCTTTCTCCTATTGGCTATTTATTTGAATTGACTCAACGGAGGTGCATTTTGTGGAAATGATGTATATCTATGCTTGGTTTATTTTATATCAACAAAGGTGTTTTGAATAGCAAAACTTTACCTAACAAGTAAAAATCATCTTCAGCGTTTGACATGTTGATGTTTTCGGATTTGTTTTGCTAACTGCCAAGACCTTAAATAATTAACTATAAACTTGCAAGTGCGTCCAAAATAATTTTTTACGAAAGAGAGTTGGTAGGAAGAGTAGCAGCAGAAAAGAGCCTCGGCAAAGAAACCTTTTCTGGGTCATGTTGACCAAAAGTCTGGGCTCATATTCCTAAAGCATCTCAGAGTAGGACTGCTGATCTAGATTATTTTTTTTGCCATTTAGATCATAATGAACAGGATTATATGGACAGTGGGGGACCTATTCCTAGATCAGTACTCCTACGACTCTGAGACTCTTTATGAATATGGGCCCTGATGCTGCATGGTGCCTCTTCTCCAAAATCACATGAATTTGTTCTGCACCTCCAACTGATTAATTAGGATTAATAATAATTGCCCCTTGAGCTTTTCCATTCCAGCATGAAGAGTAATTCACAATCTAATATCACAAGATTTGGCATTAAACAATCCGAATAATTTATTATCAAGCCACCTTCTAATCTTTGTTCTGTGATGAAAACATTTAATCCTCCTTTGACAGAATTTAGAATTGAGTACCTTACCATACGATGCCTTCATTTTTGGGGTACTGTAATCCCCGTGTTTATACATTCGTAATGCCTTTATAACAGCAACTTAAGACACAACTTCTGTCATAGGACGTTTTTCTGTAATGCAGTTGTGGTTTTCTCAACCAATTCAATTCTATGTTTGTTTGAGTGGGTGTAGAAAGGTCAGAGATACAGGAAGTGAGCCAACTCAATACATCAGTCAAGTAATGACTGTCGATGTAGTCTTGAAAAACACATTGCAATGTCCTGCTATAAGTCATTTATTTACATTTGTTCCATTTAATGGTGACTTAAGGAATCAATTTCCTCCTTATTAAGAAAATAATTACACTTCCTCTTATGAGTAGGTTTTATTCCCTGGAGTTGGTCTTAAATGGAATCAACAACTTGGAGGTCACAAAAGGTTAAAGTCTCTTATTGATTTGAAAGTAATTAACTTGTATAAATCTTTAGGAACACTTTTATAAGCATGAATCCACCACCTATAGGTAGTGAGGACTGTTCAACGTTGATCTGACCAATTGGAATTCATGCTTCAGGATTGTTTTGATCACGCGGACTGGGACATTTTCCGGGTTGTCTTTTGGAAAAGTATCGACGTATACATCGAGTCAGTGACTGGGTTCATCAGGAAGTGCATAGAGGATGTTGTTCCTACTGTGATGATTACAACTTACCCAAACCAAAAACCATGGATAGATGGCAGCATTCACGCAAAACTGAAAGCACAAGCCACCACATTTAACCACGGCAAGGTGACTGGGAACACGGACGTGTACAAACAGACCAGCTTTGACTTCTGCAAGGCAATCAGAGGCAAAAACAACAGTACAGGAACAAAGTGGAGACGCATGTGGCAGGGACTCCAGACAATCACTGATAATAAAGGGAAAGATGGCCACGTCGCGGACACCAACACCTCACTCCCGCACAAGCTAAATTCCTTTAGCTGAGCCATCAAATGGGCCCCGCCGTTTACGAGAACTTTGTCCTCCTGATCTCAGTGGCCAACGTAAGACATTCAAGCATGTTAACCCTCTCAAGGCTGCTGGCCCAGACAACATCCCAAGCTGCGTCCTCAGAGCATATGCAGACCATCTGACTGGAATGTTTACGGACATATTCAATCTCTCCCTATACCAGTCTGTTATCCCCACTTGCTTCAAGATGTTCATCATTGTTCCTTTACCCAAGAAAGCGAAGGTAACTGAACTAAATTACTATCATCATGAAGTGCTTTGAGAGGCTGGTTAAGGACCATATCACCTCCACCTTACCCATCATCCTAGATCCACTACAATTTGCATACCCCCCCCCCCCAACAGATCCACAGACGACGCAATCTCCATTGCACTGCACACTCCCCTATCCCACCTGGACAAGAGGAATACCTATGTGAGAATGCTGGCCATCGACTACAGCCCAGCCTTCAACATTGTAGTACCCTCCGAGCTCACCACTCTTAAGCTCAGGACCCTGGCTCTGAACCCCTCCCTGTGAAACTGGGTCCTCGACTTCCTGGCAGGCCGACCCCAGATGGTGAAGGAAGGCAACATGGGGCCCCACGGGTGCGTGCTCAGCCCCCTCCTGTACTCTCTATTTACCCATGACTGCGTGGCTACGCACAACTCCAACTCAATCATCAACAATGACTAGACAGCCTACAGGGAGGAGGTGAGCGCCTTGGCAGATTGGTGCCAGGACAATAACCTCTCCCTCAACGTCAAAAAAACGATAGAGCTGTTCGTGGATGACAGGAGAATGCAGAGAGAGAAAGCCCCCATCCACATAGATGGGGCTGCAGTGGAGAGGATTAAAAGCTCCTCGGCGTGCACATCACTGAGGACCTGTGAAGAAGGCGCAACAGCGCCTCTTCAACCTCAGGAGGCTAAAGAATTTTGGCTTCACCCCTCAGATCCTCACAAACCTCTACAAATGCACCATCGAGAGCATTCTGCCGGGCTGTTCACTGCCTGGTACGGCAACTGCACCGCCCGCAACCACAGGTGCTCCAGTGGGTGGCGCGGTCAGCCCAACGCATCACTGAGGGCACAATGTCTCCCGTCCCAGGACATCTACAGAATCCGGTGTTACAGGAAGGCCATGAAGGTCATCAAGGACATCAGCCACCTGGCCACGGCCTAATCATCCTGCTACCTTCTAGCAGGTGGAGAAAATACAGGTGCATCAAAGCTGGTACCCTGCCCTGCACCTTAGACACTGTCACTAGCCGTCTACCACCCAGTACTCTACCCTGCAGCTTAGACTGCTGCCCTATATACATAGTCATTGAACACGGGTCACTTTAAAAATGTTTATTGTTCTGAAGTCATTTCTGTTGTTGGGAACAAATAAGATTACCATTCCTGCAATATTGTTATTTTTATATGTAGGTTGATCTTTGAAGGATTCAACTTTGATTACTTTATCTATACGGTATTATTGAAATAGCTCATGCTATATAACTACTGCTTTACATACCTTTTTCCTACTTACAGTATATATTGTCCATACTGTCTATGCACACCACATATTTACAGTGCATTCGAGAAAATATTCAGACTCCTTGACTTTTTCCAAATTTTGTAAAGTTACAGCCTTATTCTGAAATTGTTTCCCCCCTCATTAATCTACACACCATAATGACAAAGCAAAAATAGGTTTTTAGGGAAAAAAATGGAAATATTACATTTACATAAGTATTCAGACCCTTTATTTAGTACTTTGTTTGTTGAAGTACCTTTGGCAGGGATTACAGCATCGGGTCTTCTTGGGTATGACGCTACAACCTTGGCACACCTGTATTTGGGGAGTTTCTCCTATTCTTCTCTGCAGATCCTCAGGTTGGATAGGGAGCGTTGCTGCACAGCTATTTTCAGGTCTCTCCAGAGATGTTAGGTCTCTCCGGGCTCTGGCTGGGCCACTCAAGGACATTTCAAAGACTTGTCCCAAAGCCACTCATTGTCTTGGCTGTGTGCTTAGGGTCGCTGTCCTGTTGGAAGGTGAACCTACGCCCCAGTCTGACATCGTGAGTGCTCTGGAGCAGGTTTTCATCAAGGATCTTTCTGTACTTTCCTCTGTTCATCTTTTCCTCGATCATGACTAGTCTTCCAATCCCTGCCGCTGAAACATCCCCACAGCATGATACTGTCATCAAATCAAATTGTACAACAGGTGTAGACCTTACAATTTTTAGGGCCTTCCTCTGACACCGCCTGGTATAGAGGTCCTGGATGGCAGGAAGCTTCGCACGATGATATACTGGGCTGTACGCATTACCCTCTGTAGTGCCTTGCGGTCGGAGGCCGAGCAGTTACCATACCAGGCAGTGATAAAATCCGTCAGGATGCTTTCAACTGTGCAGCTGTAAAACCTTTTGAGGATCTGAGGACCCATGCCAAATATTTTCAGTCTCCTGAGGGGGAATAGGTTTTGTCGTGCCCTCTTCACGACTGTCTTGGTGTGCTTGGACCATGTTAGTTTGTTGGTGATGTGGACGCCAAGGAACTTGAAGCTCTCAACCTGCTCCACTACAGCCCCATCAATAGGGGTGTGCTCGGTCCTCCATTTCCTGTAGTCCACAATCATCTCCTTTGTCTTGATCATGTTGAGGGAGAGGTTGTTGTCCTTGCACCACATGTTGGTGGTGGTCTCTGACCTCCTACCTATAGGCTGTCTCATCATTGTTCGGTGATCAGGCCTACCACTGTTGTGTCATCAGCAAACTTAATGATGGTGTTGGAGTCATGCTTGGACATGCAGTCTTGGGTGAACAGGGAGTACAGGAGGCGACTGAGCACGCACCCGGGAGGGGCCACCGTGTTGAGGATCAGCGTGGCGGATGTGTTGTTACCTACCCTTACCACCAAGGGGCTGGCAGGTCAAGGAAGACTAGGATCCAGTTGCAGAGGGAGGTGTTTAGTCCCAGGGTCCTTTGATTAGTGATGAGCTTTGAGGGCACTATGGTGTTGAACGCTGAGCTGTAGTCAATGAATAGCATTCTCACATAGGTGTTCCGTTTGTCCAGGTGTGAAAGGGCAGTGTGGAGTGCAGTAGAGATTCCATAATTTGTGGATCTGTTGGTGCGGTATGGAAATTGGAGTGGGTCTAGGTTTTCTGGGATAATGCTGTTGTGAGCCATGACCAGCCTTTCAAAGCACTTCATGTCTACAGACGTGAGTGCTGCAGGTCGCTAGTCATTTAGGCAGGTTACCTTAATGTTCTTGGGCACAGGGACTATGGTGGTCTATGGGGGCGAGCGTAGAAGTTATTTAGCGGTGTAGTACGAGTCGACCGTAGTCCTGTATTGACGCTTTGCCTGTTTGATGGTTTGTTGGAGGGCATAGCGGGGTTTCTTATAAGCTTCCAGGTTAGAGTCCCGCTTCTTGAAAGCGGCAGGTCTACCCTTTAGCTCAGTGCGAATGTTGCCTGTAATACATGGATTTTGGTTGGGCTATGTACATATTGTCACTGTGGGGATGACGACCTCTATGCACTTATTGATAAATCCAGTGACTGGTGTGGTGTACTTAATGCCATCGGAAGAATCCCGAGAACAAATTCCAGTCTGTGCTAGCAAAACAGTCCTGTAGTTTAGCATCTGCTTCATCTTACCACTTTTTTATAGACCGAGTCTCTGGTGCTTCCTGTTTTAATTTTAGTTTGTCAGAAGGAATCATGAGGATAGAATTATGGTCAGATTTGCCAAATGGAGAGCGAGGGAGAGCTTTGAATGCATCTCTGTGTGTGCAGTAAAAATGGTCTAGAATTGTTTTCCCTCTGGTTGCACATTTAACATGCTGATAGAAATTAGGTACAACTGATTTAAGTTTCCCTGCAGTAAAGTCCCCTGCCACTTTGGCATTCAGGCCAAAGAGTTCAATTTTGGTTTCATTAGTCAAGAGAATCTTGTCTCATGGTCTGAGAGTTCTTTAGGTGCCTTTTGGCAAACTCCAAGCAGGCTGTCATGTTATTTTTACTGAGGAGTGGCTTCTGCCTGGCCACTCTACAATAAAGGCCTGATTGGTGAAGGGCTGCAGAGATGGTTGTCCTTCTGGAAGGTTCTGTCAGAGTGACCATCGGGTTCTTGGTCACCTCCCTGACCAAGGCCCTTCTCCCCCGATTGCTCAGTTTGACCAGACGGCCAGCTCTAGGAAGAGTCATGGTTGTTCCAAACTTCTTCCATTTAAGAATGATGGAGTCCACTGTGTTCTTGGCGACCTTCAATGCTGCAGAAATGTTTTGGTACCCTTCCCCAGATCTATGCCTCGACACAATCCTGTCTCGGGGCTCTACAGACAATTCCTTCGACCTCATGGCTTTGTTTTTGCTCTGACATGTACTGTCAACTGTGGGACCTTATATAGAAAGACGTGTGCCTTTTCAAATCAGGACCAATCAGTTGAATTTACCACAGGTTTACTCCAGTCAAGTTGTAGAAACATCTCAAGGAAGATCAATGGAAACAGGATGCACCCGAGCTCCATTTCTAGTCTCATTGCAAAGGCTCTGAATACCTATGTAAATAAGGTATTTTATTTATTTTTAAGACGTGCAAAAGTAACTAAAAACCTGTTCTCACTTTGTCATTATGGGGTATTGTGTGTAGATTTGCTGAGGATTTATTTTTATTTAATCAGTTTTAGAATAAGGCTGTAACGTATCAAAATGTGGAAAAAATCAAGGGGTCTGAATACTTTCCGAAGGCACTGTATATCCCGGACTCTGACATTGCTCGTTCTGATTTTGCTTCTTCTGTGACAAATTGACTTTGATTTGATTTTGATCCAACTCAAAAAAATAATTGTTATTAGATAGAATACTTTTGCAAAGTGTGAATTACAACTTTTATTTTTGCAAGATATATTTATAATCTTTCTATTTTCAGATTGGATTAAATTCAACATTGAACCCCATAAACCACCCACTCTCCGATTTCCCTCCTCTTTCCTATTCCCTCCCCGACCCGGGGCAGACATATTAATATTTATAGTTCTAGATAATTTAAAGGAAGGATGTATACCACCAGGCAGGTGTTTAAGTACTAATAAAATGCATATATTATGCAGTTAAGGGAACAAGGTTCTGGGCATTTTTGCATACATTAAAATAAAGTAAAAACCTGATGAAACCATATTCAAAGTATTACCGATATGCTCCCAATTAGCACATTTTCACCAAAAACCTAATCTCTCATTGTACAGTATTGGTGTTTTTGGTAAAACCTAACAAAAAAACTCCCTTAAACATCTTAAAATTGTATAATTGAGAGTTAAGGGTTACTGGTTGTACCAATATCTGCCAAACACACCAATTCACAATGTCATCTCTTTCACTAGGTGGTCTGTACCTCTGGACCTCCCAATCCACCACTTATCCCATGTCTCCTCTCCTCAGCATCTTAACCAAAGCGGCTTTCCCCGCCCAATTCCCAAATCCCATAACCCAATTCTCCACTGGACACCCAAAAATGTGCAGAAAAAGCATTTCCAGTAGGAAGCCAACTCTTTCATCTTACCAGGAAGTCTTATATACAATGTCATAGACACACTGCACACCCAACATCTTATCCATGCTATTTTTGTTCAGTGCAACAGTATGTGATCATTAAAGGTATCTTTTTGTCCACAGACCAGCAGCTTACCAAAGGGTTAAATGCTAGTTCTAAGCTTAGGTAACATAGTTCTGAGTCTGTAGATTTAAAATAAGGTTCCAGACATAGCTGACGTCTTACATTCATGTCTTTTAAAGTTGTCCACCAGATAGACAAGATGCAAGTTGATCACTGCACAGGCAAATCAATGGTGTACATTTAACTCGGGAAGTGTAAAAATGTACACTATTTTCAGTGAACATATGAGTCCCACCATACTGGTGTTAACATAACACATAAAAGTGTTTAACGATGTTGCAGTGTTCCCCATTCAACTCTTAAAGTGTTCAAATTAACTTGATTGTGGTGTTTGCATAGCTCCACTGTAGAGTAATACGCAACACCTGCAGTGTAAAACATAACACTTGACTTAAAGTAAACTGAACTCACCTTACTTAGTGCTGATGCTGTAGTGTTACAGTACTGTAACACCTGTAGTGTTACTGTAAATCATTTTGGGGTCTTGTTTTAACAATGTATGATGTGAAGCCTAATTTGCATATTGTAGACTTACCACCCATGACTTTATTTGTTAGTGACAGAGACCTGGTTATTGAATTCTTTCCTTTTAAAGGTCTGTGGATTTAACCAAGTGAATACCTAGGCAAATGCTATCATTGAAATTAACTCTGAAAATACCATACATTTATCATAAGGCCTTACATTGATGGTCTAGTTTTACCTTAACACAGTGGTGTCAGGAAACTCCTGGTTTACAGACCGCATCAGGACTGCAAGTCACATTATGCTGGCTTGCAAAGTGATATGTAATTCCTATTGGTAGTGATGGGAAACCAAGGCTTTCTAAAGGCTTTCGGCGCTTTCACCAAATTGTGCCTAAAACCGGTTCATTACTCGGCGCTTAATTATCTGCTCACAATGCACATTAGAGACATTTGCTGGTCAGCAATAAATAGCAGCGTGTGATTATCAGAGATGTTTTTTTTTCTCTCCACTGTTTCATCAGAACTCTGTGGTGCAACGGTAAGTCGTTGACTTTTTTTTTTGCCCATAATCAGTTGGAATACCATGTTTGCATCATCCTTCCCTTTTTTTGTATTCAAGTTGACTATTTTTCAAAAACGGAATCTATGGCATTATTTAGGATGCTTAAGACAGAAGCTTATACAATACAAAATAAAACAAATTATTTCAACAGGAGTGCAAAGTGTGGTTTCACAGAACTATTTTCAAATGATTGTGTCTTCAATGGGATTCAACCTCATACCTGCACTTCCCTGAATGTTCCATAGTTCCTTACTCGACCTGCTAAACTACCAGTAAGGATTTCGAACATGTAGTTTCACCTAACTATATTTGTAAGTACAGTGTCCAGTAGAGGTCAGAGTTTGAAAGGAGCTTGGAATCAAAGAAAGCACCGGAAAAACGCCGAAATCAGTGGGATCTCTCATTTCGCAACACACGGTTTGAAAAAGCACATGATCAAACAAGACTTCGGATATCAATGATGACGTACTTCTGATAAAGTGATACACACATCAGCAAACCGCTTTCGAACGTTAGCTGCTTAACAATTTTGACTCCTGCCTCGGAGCTCCGGTATCTAATATAACATCACTACCTATACCTATTGGAATCCAGACAGATTTAGAATATCCAACATTTGGAATTTGTATTCACCCGCAACCTGCATTCGGAATGATTGTCAAGGTTAGGAAATTGGATAGGAAGACTATCTAAACTGGAACAACCATTTCAGTAATGGTGCAATAAATCTAACTAACTGGTTGGATCAGTTTAGAAAAATGTATGTTAGTTATATATGTACAGTGGTGTCTTTACTATCATTAAATTAAGACTTTTAGTTTTTATCGAAGATTCTCTGTAATTAGTATTACGCGATTAAACTGATTAATCATCTAACTGTAATTAACTAGGAAGTCGGGGCACCAAGGAAAATATTCAGATTACAAAGTTATAATATCCTAATATAACTTTTCAGATATTTTATATCTGATCAATTAGTCTTCAAATGAATTAATTATTTACTTTACCTCACGTTAGTCTCATTCCAAACATCGTAAATTGTTGGTTATCTGCACTAACCCAGTCTTCACTATGAGTCATCAATTGTCTTAATTCATTTATTTATTAACTAACTAAACAATTACAGAAGTGCACACACAAACAAACAAAATAAATATGGTTACAAGAAATTATAGAGGAATGTGCCCTAGTGGGCTAAACCGGTATGGCGGATTGTTAGACAAAAGGGGAGTGGGGGTCAGCTGTGAAGTCACTACAGAGTTGATAATTATAACAATTGAAATGCTAATCCTTTGCACATGAATGCTCACTCATTCAGGAACAATTGCAATCAATATATTTATACTCAGTGTGTTGTCGGGATCCCTGCGTAAAGGTTAGTTTCTGTTGGAGAGTTTATGTCCTCGCTCTCTTTCTGTCGTGGTTAGAATGGATTGTTCAGAGTGACATTGATTCATTTCGTTATAGATGTTTCGGCGATCTTCGTTCTTCGCGTTCAATGATACCGAATTCCTAGCTTCAGACTAGTAATTAATATCAAAGACTTGTTCTTATTCTGTCGTTATCGATAGTCTAAGAGTTTAACCACGTGGTATGGTTAAAAGAGAAAACATGGTCTGTAACCTTTGTCCTCTCGTAATGGAGAAAAACATGGTCTAGTGAGAACTTCTCAAAGTTAGGGTTTTATTTGGGAGTTGCAGAAAAGGGCCTGTCCCAGGATGCCCGACCCTAACTGGGCTCATGGGCGGTCCTCTGATTTAGTTCAACTCAAAAGGGAATTGGAGTTTCCTTCATTAAACAGTCCAAAATCACATTACACAATTTAATAAACAGTATCATCCTCACTCATACATCTTATACAATTAGATGTAAACCTCATATCTGAGGCTATTATATAGACAGCGTTATGGTAATGTGGCCGCACCGTCTCCCATGAGCTTCACCAAGATTACCAAACGGACCAGTTCGTAGCTGGATTCTTCACCGATCTTTTATACCTTCTCCGGAACATAAATGTTGTTCGGACCTCATGTTCTGTGAGGTGGAAGAAATTCCTTTGTTCTCTATGAAACTTCACTCTGTCTCTATACTGTGTGGGCATGAGGCAGGATCTTCCCTAGGAATTTACAACCTCTCTGACCACAGCTGCCTGGTTGAAGGAGGCAGGGAGAGGGGGATGGAGCTCGCTGTACCCAAAGAGGGCAACGTCATGACAGTGGCAAGAAAAAGTATGTGAACCCTTTGGAAATACCTGGATTTCTGCATAAATTGGTAATAAAATTTGATCTGATCTTCATCTAGGTCACAACAATAGACAAACACAGTCTACTTAAACTAATAACACACAAACAATTATACATTTTCATGTCTTTATTGAACACACTATGTAAACATTCACAATGCAGGGTGGGAAAAGTATGTGAACCCTTGGATTTAATAACTGGTTGACCATCCTTTTGGAAGAAATAACCTCAACCAAACCTTTTCTGCAGTTGCCGATCAGACTTGCACAACGGTCAGGAGGAATTTTGGACCATTCCTCTTTGCAAAACTGTTTCAGTTCAGCAATATTCTTGGGATGTCTGGTGTGAACTGCTCTCTTGAGGTCATGCCACAGCATCTCAATCGGGTTGAGGTCAGGATCAGACTGGGCCACTCCAGAAGGCATACAGTGTCTTGCAAAAGTATTCATCCCCCTTTGAGTTTTTCCTATTTTGTTGATTACAACCTGTAATTTAAACACAAAATAGTCCAAATTTGGTGAAGTGAAATGAAAAACATCACTTATTATTATTTTTTTAATAAATGGAAAGTGGTGCGTGCATATGTATTCACCCCCTTTGCTATGAAGCCCCTAAATAAGATCTGGTGCAACCAATTACCTTCAGAAGTCACATAATTAGTTAGATTGCACACAGGTGGACTTTATTTAACTGTCCCATGAGCTGTCACATGATCTCAGTATGTTC
Source organism: Oncorhynchus clarkii lewisi (assembly GCF_045791955.1). Classification (NCBI taxonomy): domain Eukaryota; kingdom Metazoa; phylum Chordata; class Actinopteri; order Salmoniformes; family Salmonidae; genus Oncorhynchus; species Oncorhynchus clarkii. The sequence goes on from NC_092147.1 coordinate 50,453,760, forward strand.
TGTTCTGAAAGGCCACAGAGTCTGCACCACCAAGCAAGGGGCACCATGAAGTCTAAGGAGCTCTCCAAACAGGTCAGGGACAAAGTTGTGGAGAAGTACAGATCAGGGTTATGTTATAAAAAAATATCCCAAAATTTGAACATCCCACGGAGCACCGTTAAATCCATTATTAAAAAATGGAAAGAATGTGGCACCACAACAAACCTGCCAAGAGAGGGCCGCCCACCGAAACTCATGGACCAGGCAAGAAGGGCATTAATCAGAGAGGCAACAAAGAGACCAAAGATAATCCTGAAGGAGCTGCAAAGCTCCACATCAGAGATTGGAGTATCTGTCCGTAGGACCACTTTAACCTCTTGAAGCTAGGGGGCACTATTTTTATGTTTGGAAAAATAACGTTCCCAAAGTAAACGGCCCATTTCTCAGGACCAGATGCTAGAATATGCATATAATTGACATAGAAAACACTCTAAAGTTTCTGAAACTGTCAAAATATTGTCTGTGAGTATAACAGAACTGATATTGCAGGCGAAACCCTGAGGAAAATCAAACCAGGAAGTGGCTTCTATTTTGAAAACTCCATGTTCCATAGCCTGCCTTCGCTCCAATTAAAGGGATATCAACCAGATTCATTTTCCTATCGCTTCCTCGAGGTGCCAACAGTCTTTAGACATAGTTTCAGGCTTTTATTTTGAAAAATGAGCGAGAAAGATAACATCTCGTCATTGTATGGCTGGGTGCCAGCAGCATTTTGCTTGGCGCAACAGAGTTTGGGCAGCCATTGCGTTTCCCTCTCCTACTGAAAAAGACAGTTGCGGTTGATATATTATTGATTATATATTTTAATAACACCCTGGGGATTGATTATAAAAAACGTTTGACATGTTTCTGTGGACATTACGGATACTATTTGGAATTTGTCTGCGTTGTTGTGACCGCTCTTTCCTGTGGATTTCTGAACATAAGGTGTTTTGGATAGGTATTTTGGATATAAAAAATAATCTTTATGGAACAAAAGGAACATTTTATTGTGTAACTGGGAGTCTCGTGAGTGAAAATATCTGAAGATCATCAAAGGTAAACGATTAATTTGATTGCTTTTCTGATTTTCGCGACCAAGCTACTTGATGCTAGGTGTTCATAATGTTTTGTCGAGCGATCGATAAACTTACACAAACGCTTGGATTGCTTTTGCTGTAAAGCATATTTTCAGAATCTGACACGACAGGTGGATTAACAAAAGGCTAAGCTGTGTTTTTCTATATTGCACTTATGATTTCATGAATATAAGTATTTTTAGTAATATTATTTGAATATGGTGCTATGCAATTCAGCGGTTGTTGATGACAATTATCCCGCTAAAGGGGTGGGTAGCGTCAAGAATTAAGCCGTACACTCCACAGAGCTGGGCTTTACGGAAGAGTGGCCAGAAAAAAAAACATTGCTTAAAGAAAAAAATAAGCAAACACGTTTGGTGTGGGAGACTCCCCAAACATATGGAAGAAGGTACTCTAGTCAGATGAGACGAAAATTGAGCTTTTTAGCCATCAAGGGAAACGCTATGTCTGGCGCAAACCCAACACCTCTCATCACCCCGAGAACATCATCCTGAGAACACCATGGCAGCATCATGCTGAGAAGATGTTTTTCATCGGCAGGGACTGAGAAACAGGTCAGAATTTAAGGAATGATGCATGGCGCTAAATACAGGGAAATTCTTGAGGGAAACCTGTTTGTCTTCCAGAGATTTGAGACTGGGATGGAGGTTCACCTTTCAGCAGGACAATGACCCTAAGCATACTGCTAAAGCAATACTCGAGTGGTTTAAGGGGAGACATTTAAATGGTTTGGAATGGCCTAGTCAAAGCCCAGACCTCAATCCAACTGAGAATCTGTGGTATGACTTAAGTATACCAACGGAACCCATCCAACTTGAAGGAGCTGGAGCAGTTTTGCCTTGACGAATGGGCAAAAATCCCAGTGGTTAGATGTGCCAAGCTCATAGAGACATACCCCAATAGACTTGCAGCTGAAATTGCTGCAAAAGGTGGCTCTATAAAGTATTGACTTTGGGGGGGGGGGGGTGAATAGTTATGCACGCTCAAGTTCTGTTTTTTTTGCTTTGTCTTGTTTCTGGTTTGTTTTGCAATAGAACATATTTTGCATCTTCAAAGTGGGAGCCGTGTTGTGTAAATCAAATGATACAAATCCCCCCAAAATCCATTTTAATTCCAGGTTGTAAGGCAACAAAATAGGAAAAATGCCAGGGGGGTAATTACCTTTGCAAGCCACTGTATTTTCTTCTGTTGAAGCCATTCTGTTGTTGATTTAATTCTGTGTTTTGGGTCTTTGTCCTGTTGCATCAGCCAACTTCTGTTGAGCTTCAATTGGTGGACAGATAGCCTAACATTCTCCTGCAAAATATTTTGCTAAACTTGGGAATTCATTTTTCTGTCTGATAGCAAGCTGCCCAGGCCCTGAGGCAACAAAGCAGCCCCAAACCATGATGCTCCCTCCCCCATACTTTACAGTTGGGATCAATCAAATATAATCCATAAAATGTATTTATAAATCCCTTTTTACATCAGCCGACGTCACAAAGTTTTGGGATGAGGTTTTGATGTTGGTGTGCTGTGCCTTTTTTTCTCCACACACAGTTTTGTGTGTTCCTTCCAAACAACTCAACTGTAGTTTCATCTGTCCAAGGTATATTTTGCCAGTAGAGCTGTGGAACATCCAGGTGCACTTTTGCAAACTTCAGACATGCAGCAATGTTTTTTTTGGACAGCAGTGGCTTCTTCCGTGGTGTCCTCCCATGAACACCATTCTTGTTAAGGGTTTTACGTATATTTGACTCGTCAACAGAGATGTTAGCATGTTCCAGAGATTTCTGTAAGTCTTTAGCTGACTCTAGGATTCTTCTTAACCTCAGTGAGCATTCCGCGCTGTGCTCTTGCAGTCATCTTTGCAGGACGGCCACTCCTAGGGAGAGTAGCAACAGTGCAGAACTTTCTCCATTTATAGACAATTTGTCTTACCATGGACTGATGAACATAAAGGCTTTTAGAGATACTTTTGTAACCCTTTCCAGCTTTATACAAGTCAACACATCTTAATCTTAGGTCTTTTGAGATCTCTTTTGTTTGAGGCATGGTTCACATCAGGCAATGCTTTTTGTGAATAGCAAACTCAAATTTTGTGATCGTTTTTTATAGGGCAAGGCAGCTCTAACCAACATCTCCAGGTTAGCTGACTCCTGACTCCAATTAGCTTTTGGAGAAGTCCTTAGCCTAGGGGTTCACATACTTTTTCCAACCTACACTGTGAATGTTTAAATGATGTATTCAATTATACAAGAAAAATACAATCATTTGTGTGTTATTAGTTTAAGTGCACTATTTATCTATTGTTGTGATTGAAATGAAGATCAGATCAAATTTGATGACCAATTTATGCAGAAATCCAGGTAATTCCAAAGGGTTCACTTACTTTTTCTTGCCACTGTACAGTGCCTTGCGAAATTATTCGGCCCCCTTGAACTTTGCGACCTTTTGCCACATTTCAGGCTTCAAACATAAAGATATAAAACTGTATTTTTTTGTGAAGACTCAACAACAAGTGGGACACAATCATGAAGTGGAACGACATTTATTGGATATTTCAAACTTTTTTAACAAATCAAAAACTGAAAAATTGGGCGTCCTAATAGCTCTACAATATATAGTGTGTTTTGGATCCACTCAAGGCATTGTTACGCAGAATGTTATATTGGTTAAATTCTTATGTGGGGCAAAATACTGCTTGAGAGAAGAAAGTGGCATACATATTCACTTTGGGGAAATTGCAGCACTTATTGAAAATAAGCACAAGACAATGTCAGTAAACCATTTCTCTCATCCGTATTTCTACTATGTGATAGGACCAACTAATGGATGTTGGAACCCTTAAAATAACTGAGAATTATCATGTTTCTTACCTCTCTCAACTTGGAAAAAAAAGATCTACTCTTCAAGGACCCCCTTTTTTTTTAGAGCACTTTGATCATTATGAAAGGCACTCTGACTTTGGTAAATGCCTTACATTTTAGCACAGGGGTATTGTCATTAAAACCCTACCGGCTCTGAGCAGAGATCTTGAGGTTTGTTTTTGAATTAAAAAACTGATTTAAAAGTGAACCTGACTGGTCTACTGTGGCTAAGGATCTCTGATGGTATGTAAATGATGAGGCGAAGGGAAGTTTTGTCGCTAACTAATTGTGTACTCCCATGACCAGTCTGTACTGAACACGATTTCCTGTTCCTGTCAAGAAAAAGTTCAATCAGATCAGTAGTGAAGTTTTCAGGCACTTTGATAACTGGGCCAGCTGCAACTTCTGAACTTTTACATCTCCAATGGGATTATGGGAACTGTGGAACATGATCATCCTCCCACATGGGTTCTGCTCTGCTGCTTGGTGGATCTCAACTACGTACAGATGCCCTAAGGGGCGAAGTAGCTTTAAAATGTACATCTTGAAACAGCTGAAATACAATATGTTTGGTTGTAAAGATATTTCACAAAGGTTTAGACGGTACAATGATTCTCTACACTCTGAGTGCTTGTTTTTGTCTCGCAAATTTAAATTCGGCAAACTATTGGAATTTTAGCATCCAGGAAATGGCCGAGCGTGTTCTCCATATTGCACTTTTAAGTAAATGGTTCCACAGCCTTTTTAAAAATTTACTGAACCTTTCGATCAATGTGTTAACTGAATTTAACATGTTAAGTTGGCCCAAACTTAAGCTTCAATTTGAGAAAAGTTCAGTCAATTTAAAATGATGTGTTTGCTCAACTTGTCTTACACAGTGTCCTCCTTAATTATTGGGACAGTGAAGCATTTTTTTTCTTTTGGCTCTATATTCCAAAAAGTTTGGATTTAAAATCAAACAATGACATTGACGTTCAAGTGCAGACTGTCAGATAATCCTGCATGAATTGGGAATTATAATGAGTGGGAACGTTACAGATAAACAAATATCATACCCCCAAGACATGCTAACCTCTCCATTACAATGGTGGCAGGTAGCCTAGTGGCTAGTGGTGTGTAACTAGTTCCAACACCTTTTTTTGTGTGTAAAACAATGCCCAAATAATCATTTCTAGTGATGAACATATGAGACCATTTGAGCCAACACATCATTTTAAGTTGACAGAATTTTTGTCTTAGCTTTCAAGTTGGAGCTACATTTGGGCCAATTTAAAATGTTCAAGTCACACTTTGACAGGAATGTTGAGTAAGCTAAAAAAAAAAAAAAAAAATGTCTGTGGAACCAGTTACTTCATAATAATTTGTTGAAACAACTAGAATGTGTTTTTCAGTGAAGGACTTTGATAAAATCACAGGACTGATCAGCCCAATCAAACAAGAACATGGTCACAGTGTCGACAGTGGCTACATCCCAAATGGCACCATAATCCCTATATTGGTGCACTACTTTTGACCAGGGCCCATAGTGCACTACTTTTGACCAGAGTCCTATGTATGGAATTGAGTGCCATAAGCAGAGTCAACGGCTTCATTCATTCCCAGACTTCACCTACATTCAAGCCAGACATGACAGGGTGATCCTACCTCCCAGTCCCACCAACCCTAGAGGCACTAAGTGACAATAATAGCAGGCTTGGTGGATGTAACGCAATTTATACTATTTGATCATGGCTCATCATTATCTCATTCCCAATGCCTAATAACAACATGCAAGCTATTATGCTGAAAGGAATAGTGCCAAAGGACAGCACTAGCAACCCACATGGCACACTACTCTCTATGTATTGCCCCATAGGGCTCTAGTCAATAACTGTCTACGGAACACAGTGCCATTTGGGACTCAGCCTAAGACGAGGATGGATGATAATTCACCATTTGCATTTAGATTACACCTCTTTACACTGACACATGAATGGACTTCTTTGGTGTTTTTCTGTTAGGTTCATGTCAAAGTGGATGATTGTATTCATGGTAATACCTACATTTATACTGGCTTTTAGACTCTCTCACAAGGAAAGAGAGACAATAGCGGGGAATGCTGCAGGCTTATAGGCATGAAATGTATGGAGTCTTCTCCAAAGACTCAACCTACATAGCTGGATGTTCTGTACTTAATTGCACATTTTTAGCTTCAAAAGGCTTCAGGAAATGTATATTCTAGTGTTCTCTCATGGATCAAATGTGTTTTAGTGCTAGGTATCTCATTGTGATAGAAGTGTTACTGTACGTTAGTACAGATGTATAGTTCTGCTATTCCACACAATCAAAAGGAGTGTTGGTGAGAATAAACATGTAAAATCTTTTAAAAAAAATCAAAGGTCTGCTCTGAGTCATATCAACTGTCTGATATTGATGCGTTTATTCCAGTGGGGTTGCAACTGCCATCCTATTGTTACTGTGTGTTGCAGCTCCTTGACTTTCATTGTGTCTTCAGAACATGTTAGAGAGAAAATCATTTTGGTGAATTCTAGGTTTTTACATTGGTGTGTTCCCAGGTGGTTTTTACCTTCCAAACACATCGCTTATTCAATTGCATCACTTAGGAAAATGAAATTTTCTTAATTCCACCCCTGTATTCAATGTTTTATAATAGTTTAGCTCTGCCTGCTGTATTCTGCTGGCACCATGGAGCCTTCATTCCATCTTGCCTTCTTCCTGGAGGTTTTGCTCCTTGATTATAACTATCGATGAGAAACGGTTGGTCAATCAGGGTGAGTGGACTCAGCCATTCATTTTCATTAGCCACTCACGTCTTATGGCTTCATGGTGATTGAGGGGAGCAACAGACCATCTGTGAGGCTCTGTGAGATCATCAGTAACCCCTCCCTCCAGAGCTTAGGGCTTGGCTTATGTATGAGCAAACTCAACTGAATCTAAGACCAATTCATTAAATGCATCAACATAAAAAAAAAATGTGCTTAACATTTTGAAGGGTGTTGTTGATATTGCTGTGAAATACAGTGCCTTCAGAAAGGATTCATACCCCTTCACTTATTCCACATTTTATTGTGTTACAGCTGAATTCAAAATGGATTTGATTTCTCACCCATCTTCAGACAATACCCTGTTAAGAAAAAGTCAAAACATGTTTTAGAAATTGTAGCAATTGTATTGAAAATGAAATACAGAAATCTCATTTACATAAGTATTCACACCCCTGAGTCATTACATGTTTGAATCACCTTTGGCAGTGATTACAGCTGTGTCTTTCTGGGTAAATCTCTAAGAGCTTTGCACACCTGGATTGTACAATATTTGCACATTATTCTTTTTAAAATTCTTCAAGCTCTGTCAAGTTGATTGTTAATCATTGCTAGACTGCCATTTTCAAGTTTTGCCATAGATTTTCAAGCTGATTTAAGTCAAAACTGTAACTAGGCCACTCAGGAACATTCCATGTACTCGTAAGAAACTCCAGTGTATATTTGGCCTTTTTGTTTTATGTTATTGTCCTGCTGAAAGGTGAATTTGTCTCCCAGTACCTGTTAGAAAGCAGACTGAACCATGTTTTCCTCTAGGATTCTGTCTATGCTTAGCTCTATTCCATTTATTTGTATCCCCCCCCAAAAACTCCCTAGTCTTTGCCGATGACAAGCATACCCATAACATGATGTCGCCACCACTATGCTTGAAAATGTGGAGACTGGTACTCAGTGATGTGCTGTGTCGGATTTGCCCCAAAGTATTCAGGACATGAAGATCATTTCTTTGCCACATTTTTTTACAGTTTTACTTTAGTGCCTTTTTGCAAACAGGATGCATGTTTTGGAATACTTTTATTCTGTACAGGCTTCCTTCTTTTCACTCTGTCATTTAGATTAGTATTATGGAGTGACTACAATGTTGTTGATTCATCCTCAGTTTTTTTCTATAACAGTCATTAAACTATGAAACAGTTTAAAAGATACTAATGGCTTCATCCCCTCCGGCAACTGAGTTAGGAAGGCCGTCTGAATATTTGTAGTGACTAAGTGTATTGACACACCATCGAAAGTGTAATTAATAACTTTACCATGCTCAAAGGGATATTCATTGTCTGTTTTATTTTCATCCATCTATCAATAGGTGCTCTTTGCGAAGCATTGGAAAACCTCCCTGGACTTTGTGGTTGAATCTGTGTTTCCACTGCTCGACTGAGGGACCTTACAGATAGTGTGGAGTACAGACATGAGGTAGTCATTCAAAAATCATGATCAACTATGTTATTGCACACAGAGTGAGTCCATGCAACTTAGTATGTGTCTTGTTTAGCATATTTAGGGTTGCTATAACAAAGGGTCTGACTACTTATTGACTCAAGACAGTTCAGCTTTTCATTTTTAGTTCATTAGTAAAAATATTTGAAAAATATATATATACTTTGACATGGGGTGTGTGGCAGTGACACAAAATCTACTTTTAATAATTTTTTAAATTCAGGCTGTAACACAACAAAATGCGGAAAGTCAAGGGGTGTGAATACTTTCTGAAGGCACTGTATCTATCTTATTGTGGTATAAATGTAATTTGACAGAAAATACCAATATGGTTTTTGGACGAGGCTTCTGTAATTTCCCTCCTCCAACACATGTACGTATCCTTTCTTCCACTCCTGAGGTTTTCTGAATAAGAATCGACCGGTTGAATTAAATGATGATATCTCTAAATCCTGCCTCATTCTCCTTCACTGGGCCTCAGCTGACAACAAATGAAAGCTCCTGTCTCGTCGGAATTTCGATAGGCTCACAATGGGCTCATTATTTGCCAGATGCTTTACTTTTCTTCATCTCTCCCTGCTTATTCCTTATTCAGAATGTCACTTAAATTAGTGGAACATGTAGGCCTATTCATGAGAGTTTTAATATTTCTCTTTCATTTTCCAGTTGGTAAATCCAGTTCAGAGAGGTTGTTAATGGGATAATGAGGTTGTGATGGACCTTACACACTGTACTAACACTGGCTGCGGATCACTCAGACAGACCGCCGAACAGAAGATCTATTGAGGAACTTGTTATAAAATGGTACATAAAGGCACTTTTGTGAGTAAAAACACACATTGGACACAATGCAGAGGTTGATGCGGTGGAAAAGGTGACAGAAATACATATTGTAAAACCGTAATGTAAGTGAATAATTTATCCCTGATGTAAATACATTTTTACTTGTTAGTCGGTGGATATGGCGTTGAGTGATGGGTGTTTTCCAGTTTTCACCAGCAGAGGAATATATTAAGTCGAAAGTAATATCTACACCAGGGCTGTCAAACTCATTCCGTTGAGGGCCTAGTGTCTGCAGGTTTTAGTTTTTTTTGTTTTCAATTAACAACTATACAACCAGGTGAGGGGAATTCTTTACTAATTAGTGACCTTAACTCATATCATTAAGTACAAGGGAGGAGCGAAGGCACTCGGCCCTCCGTGGAATGACTTTGACACATGATCTACACTGTCAATTATGAGAGAGAACTAAGTTTACACTTCCGTCCACATGCTTTCAATCATTTATCTTCTGAAAAGGCCCGTTTACCTGAGGCTAACTTTCATGCCCTCATATGTAAAAAAATAAATAAAAATGCATGTAGAAAGAAACAAAGGGCAAAGTGCTACCCAGTGTAGCAGTGAAAGAACCCAATTCATGTATTCCAGCAGGCTCCATCTGTCTCCAGGTTGTTTGCAGAGCTGTGTAGCCACATGTATAATTCTGACTGGTGCCGTTCCCTGTCCCTGTGCTCCAGCTGCAGAGGGCCTTGTCAGTAAACAGAGTAAACACAGGAGCAGCGTATAGCACAGCTGGCATGTGCCGAACTACAGGCCCACAGAACAGCCCACCCAGAGCCCCGATGGCACACGCTACAACCTCTGCCATAGACACAGAGGCAGAGACAAAACCACCACCACAGCCACTGCCTCTTTCTCTGCCTCATCCACAGACACAGCTTCAGACATCCCCTCCAACATCTCAGACCTGCAGCCAACACCATTGGTGGCCAGTCCAGGTAGAAACCAGGTAACAAAGTAATGTTAAAAAACAATGAGCCAGATGTTTCACCAGATGTATAAATGTGAAGCATCCGCTTGGCGTTTCCACTCACTACCATATATGGTGATGAGAGGAAGCCCAGTGGTCTGCAGTGGGAGGAGATGGATTTTGGAAACATTCTACACATTTTCTCATCGATTTAAACATTTGATCTCCATACAGTTTTCTGTTTCCAAAACCAGAATCTGTAACAGAGTGGACTGCGTTTTGTAGACTTTGCTCTTTGCCAAAGTTAAAAAAAAAAATAGAGTGCAAAGGTGAATTGAGTTATTGCACACGCGCACTTCACAGTGTAGCTGTTCCCTAACGGAAATATGCAAATAAATACTAGAACTCGCCAATAGGATCTCACCAGCTCGTGCTTGGCTCTGCCCACCTCCTTGCTTGTTCTGCCCACTGATTCATTTTCTCCCATTATAAATGACAGGCTCTGGCCTATCTTGGGTTAGTTATAAAAAAAGAAAGTCACCCAGTAAAATACTACTTGAGTAAAAGTCTAAAAGTATTTGGTTTCAAATATACTTAAGTATCAAAAGTAAATGTAATTGGTAAAATATACTGGAGTATCAAAAGTAAAAGTATAAATCATTTAAAATCCCTTAGCAAACCAGATGGAACAATTTTCTTATTTGTTTACAAATAGCCAAGGGCACTCTCCAACACTATAATTTAAATACAAAGCATTTGTGTTTAGTGAGTCTGCCAGATCCGAGGCAGTAGGGATGATCAGGGATGTTCACTTGAGAAGTGTGTGAATTGGACCATTTTCCTGTCCTGCAAAGCATTCAAAGTGTAATGAGTACTTTTGGGTGTCAAGGGAAGTGTATGGAGTAAAAAGCACATTATATTCTTTGGACTGGGTGTGCATTCTTTGGAATGTAGTGAAGTAAAAGCAAAAGGTGTAAAAAATATAGCCCAAAAAACGACTTACTTTACAACACTGCCAGCATGTCACCTGTGCAACTGGAGGCGAAAGAAACTCTAGATCATCTTTACTCCACACACAGAGACGCATACAAAGCTCTCCCTCGCCCTCCATTTGGCAAATCTGACCATAACTCTATCCTGCTGATTCCTGCTTACAAGCAAAAACTCAAACATGAAGTACCAGTGACACGCTCATTACAAAAGTGATCCAATGAAGCGGATGCTAAGCTGCAGGACTATTTCGCTAACACAGACTGGAATATGTTCTGGGATTCATCAGATGACATTGAGGAGTTTACCACATCTGTCACCTGCTTCATTTATAAGTACATTGACGTCATCGTCCCTACGGTGACAATACGTACATATCCCAACCAGAAGCCATGGATTACAGGCAACATCTGCACTGAGGTAAAGGCTACAGCTGCCGCTTTCATCCAGACGCTTAAAAGAAATCCTGCTACGCCCTCTGACAAACCATCAAAAAGGCAAAGCGTCAATACAGGATCAAGATCCAATCCTACTACACCGGCTCTGACGCTGGTCGGATGTGGTAGGGATGCAAACTACCACGGATTACAAAGGGAAACCCAGCTGTGCGCTGTACTATGACGCAAGCCTACCAGACAAACTAAATACGTTCTGGTCTCGTTTTGAGGCTACCAACACTGAACCATATATGAGAGCACCAGCTGTTCCAGACTGATCACACTCTCCATGGCCGATGTGAGTAAGACCTTTAAACAGGTTCACGAGGTTAAACATTCACAAGGCCGCAGGGCCAGAAGTATTACCAGGACGCATGCACAGAGCATGCACTTGCCAGCTGGCAAGTGTCTTCAATTACATTTTCAACCTTTCCCTGACTCAGTCATTAATACCTAGATGTTTCATAGTGTTTCATAGTCCATAGTCCCTGTGCCCAAGAACACCAAGGTAACCTGACTAAATGACTATAGCCCCGTAGCACTCACATCTGTAGCCATTAAATGATTGGAAAAACAACCCCAGGTGGTGAGGGTAGGCAACAACACATCTGAAATGCTGACCCTCAACATGGGGGCCCTTCAGGTGTACATGCTTAGTCTCCTCCTGTACTACTTGTTCACCCACGATTGTGAGGCTGTGCACGACTAACTTTGCCGACCACACAACGGTGATAGGCCTGATCATCAACGACAATGAGAATGCCGACAGGGAGAAGGTCAGATACCTGGCAGTGTGGTGCCAGGACAACAACCTCTCTCTCAAAGTCAGCAAGACAAAGGAGCTGATCGTAGACTACAGGAAAATGGAGGGCCGAGCATGCCCCCATCCACATTGACGGGGCTGTAGTGCAGCAGGTCGAGAGCTTCAAGTTCCTCGGTGTCCACATCACTAAGAATGTATCATGGTCCACACACACAAACACAGTCGTGAAGAGGGCACAACAATGCCTCTTCCCCCGCAGGAGGTTGAAAAGATTTGTCATGGGCCCTCAGATCCTCAGAAAGTTTTACAGCTGCACCGTTGAGAGTATCTTGACTGAGAGCATCTTGACTGGCTGCATCACCACTTGGTATGGCAACTGCTTGGCATCCGACCGCATGGTGGCTACAGATGGTAGTGCGTACGGACCAGTACATCACTGGGGCCGAGCTCCCTGCAATCCAGGACCTCTATACCAGGCTGTGACAGAGGAAGGCCCTACAACTACGACTGTTCTCTTTGCTATCACACGGCAAGCGGTACCGATGCACCAAGTCTGGAACCAACAGGACCTTGAACAGCTTCTACCCCCAAGCCATAAGACTGCTAAATAGTTAGTTAAATAGTTAACCAAAAGGCAAACCGGACTACAATGCATTTGGAAAGTATTCAGACCTTCCCTTTTTCCACATTTTGCTACATTACAGCCTTATTCTAAAATTGATTGCATTATTTTTCCTCAGCAATCTACACATAATAACACATATTGACGACTCAAAATCAGTTTTTAGAAATGTTTGCAAATGTATTAAAAATAAAAAACAGATACTTATTTACATAAGTATTTAGACCCTTTGCTATGAGACTTGAAATTGAGCTCAGGTGCATCCTGTTTCCATTGATCATCCTTGAGATGTTTCTACAACTTGATTGCAGCCCACCTGTGGTAAATTCAATTGATTGGACATGATTTGGAAAAGGCACATATAAGGCCCCACAGTTGACAGTGCATGTCAGAGCAAAAATCAAGCCATGAGGTAGAAGGAATTGTCAGTAAACAGGATTATGTCGAGGCACAGATCTGGGGAAAAGTACCAAAACATTTCTGCAGCATTGAAGGTCCCCAAGAACACAGTGGCCTCCATTCTTAAATTGGAGAAGTTTGGAACCACCAAGACTCTTCCTAAAGCTGGCCACCCGTCCAAACTGAGCAATCGGGGGAGAAGGGCCTTGGTCAGGAGGTGACTAAGAACCCGATGATCCCTCTAACAGAGCACCAGAGTTCTTCTGTGGAGATTTGTAAGCCTTCCAGAAGGACAATTATCACTGTAGCACTCCACCATTCAGGCCTTTATGATAGCGTAGACAGACGGATGCCACTCCTCAGTAAAAGGCACGACAGCCCACTTGGAGTTGCAAAAACATAAGGACTCTCAGACCGTGAGAGATAAGATTCTCTGGTCTGATGAAACCAAGATTGAACTCTTTGGTCTGAATGCCAAGTGTCACGTCTGGAGGAAACCTGACACCATCCCTACGGTGAAGCATGGTGGTAGCAGCATCATGCTGTTGGGATGTTTTTCAGTGGCAGGGACTGGAAGACTAGTCCGGATCGAGGGAAAGATGAATGGAGTAAAGTAAAGAGAGATCCTTGATGAAAACCTGCTCCAGAGTGCTCAGGACCTCAGACTGGGGCGAAGGTTCACCTTCCAACAGGACAATGACCCTAAGAACACAGCCAATACAATGCAGGAGTGGTTTTGGGATAAGGCTCTGAATGTCCTTGAGGGGCCCAGCCACAGCCTGGACTTGAACCCAATCGAACATCTCTGGAGAGACCTAAAAAATGTGTTGTGCAGTGACGCTCCCCATCCAACCTGACAGATCTTGAGAGGATCTGCAGAGAAGAAGGGCTAAAACTCCCCAAATAGAGGTGTGCCAGGCTTGTAGCGTCATACCCAAGAAGACTCCAGGCTGGAATCGCTGCCAAAGGTGCTTCAACAAAATACTGAGTAAAGGGTCTGAATACTTATGTAAATGTAACATTTCCAGTTTTGTTTAAATGATACATTTGCTAACATTTCTACAAATTACGGGGTATTGTGTGTAGTTTGATGGGGGGGACACACACACACTTTAATCAATTTTAGAATAAGGCTGTAACATATTTTTTGTTTGTTGAAAAAGTCAAGGGGTCTGAATAATTTCCGAATGCACTGTATCTGCATTGGCCTTTTTTGCACTAACTCTGACTCATCACATACACTGCTGTTGCTGTTCATTATCTATCCTGCTGCCCAGTCACTTTATTCCTACCTATATGTACATACATATCTAACTCAATTACCTCATACCCCTGCACATCGACTCTATACGGGTTCCCTGTGTACTGTATATAGACAAGTTATCTTCCCTTGTGCTATTATTTTTTATTTGTTTCTCTCTGCATTATTGTGAAGGGTCCATCAGTAAGCATTTTACTGTTTGCGAACCATGTGAAAAATAAAATGTCATTACATTTTTATTTGAAATCCCTGTGGTATCACATTAAGGCCTGATTGACAGGACAAGACACAGACACAGAGGGTCAGTAGGGAAGTAGGGCAAGAGAGAAAAATCAGCTTTTCTCAAGGGCTGCTTCTGTACTGTAGATGTCTCCTCACAATCACTTGACACCTCCACCACACACACACACACACACACACACACACACACACACAAAGGCTGTTGTGATCCATTAGGGGAATGATGAGAGGGATGTCTGGTAGAGGGAAGCCTGTAGATCTCAATGCAAATTTCCCTCTGTCTCCTGACAGAATGAAAATACTATTCTTTAGGGGAAAGCGTGTGCTGTGCGGCAGCTTACCCAAGCCAAAAGAGGAAGATGGTAAACAAGAATTAAATGATGCCGCTGAGGAAGCTGCCATTGCCGTGGAGGAGGCTGCCGGAGCCGAGACGACGACATGACATTTCCGCGGTGCGAGATTAATAATGAAGGAGATTACACAGACACCTCGACAGGGATGTGTGTGAATGTGCGTGTGTGTCACAAAATGAGACCAACCCAGGAAGATTATTAGAAGACCGACAGACAGACAGACAGACAGACAGACAGACAGACAGACAGACAGGGAAGCAACCCACGCCATAATACCAAAGAGGGCCAATGCAGGCAGCTGTTGTGAAATTCATATTTTATGTCCTTCCATCAAAGAGCCACAAGAAGGAATCTTTTCTTTTCATGACGTGCTTGACTTTATAAAGTGTAGACAAAACTGTGTTGTGTATGGTAGGCATGTGCCAGGATCTATTTCACCAGATAATGAGCGAGAAAACCCCCTATGGAGAGAGGGGAAACATAACTATTGATGTGGAGATACAATGACCTATATTACTTTCTGAATTTGACTTCTTCCCCATCTGAACCTATTTTTCTATATTTTGAACCAAACGCTGAACCGTGTTTGTCACCGAAACTCTGTTCCTTTCATTTTCCAGACATGGCAAGATGATAGCCTATCACGCAAGAAGCTAAGAAGCCAGGGGAAGACCGTACAGTAATTGAAGGTTGAGAATGGCTCTTTGTGGTATCCTGTGTGTAAAGGACAGTCGACGAGGAGACTTTTTGTTTTCAATGATTTTTGTTTTCACTTCAGTATGCTTGATTGACTTCCCAAGTACAAGTGGGCCAAATGAGAACACTGAGCCATGGATTTGGCTTTTAACCCAAAAGGATAGTTCACCATATCATCCCTCCTGGTAAGCTCATTATTGTAAAAGATCACGCGTTCTCAGTAACTTAGCTGGTTAATAAAGGCAATAAATAAATACATTACTAGCATCTGTAAAAAGCTAAGGGCACAACTCAAACACAGTAACCAGCCTCCCGAGATACACCAAAGACAACAGGACCCTAATTATTATGACGAGCCCTATCATTCAGGTTGACAGTCACATAGGATCAAACACAACTGGATGGACAGGTGAATGTCATTTGCAAGCTTTGCTCGTTTAGCTCCAAATGTGTTTAGATTTTTCCGGAGCGATATGGCAGCACTCACTGTCTACCCTGCTTCCCCAGACCAGACGGGGAGCTCCAGCTGAGAGTATATGACCCTGTTCAATCTTTAAAAATGTCTCTTGCAGACAAACTTTGCATGCCAGTGTTTAAGAGAAACCCCAAAAGGTATCACAGAGGACGGGAGGAGCCGGGTTAACATGTTTGTTTTCGCCTCCCGTGGGGGATGAGCTGTGTTTGACAACCCCTTCGCTATCCTAACCGGCGGAAATAGACACCACGGCTGAAAAAAAAATAAACGCTCCATTCTCTGAGGCTGTGGTGGTAATGTTAATAGTATGTGACAGCCAGCTGAAATGTGTAAGCCATTTTTGAGTTAGCGGTTGCAGTTAACATATCACCATGGCTGCAGCCCAAATGGCACCCTATCCTCTATATAGTGCACTACTATTGACCAGGCGATGCAATTTGGGATGCTCCATGTGTTGGAGTAGCGGCGAGGCCACATGCAAATAGCTCCTGACTGCTTCGTGATGTATTAGCCATGTCAAACACAACCTCAGTGTAGCAGAAGGTCACCATGCAGCGAGGGCCTGTGTCCCAAATGGCACCCTATTCTCTATTTTAGCTCACCTCTTTTGTCCACGGACCATAGGGTGTCATTCGAAAGTAGTGCACTACATAGGGATTAAGGTGCCATTTGGTCATGCAGGTATGGAGATAGGCCAGGGCTGTCCTATATCACCCCTCATGTTCAGATTGTCACACTGGGAAATAGGATTCATTACTTTTATTTTGCTGGATGCATTTCATTAGCCTAGACTAGCCCCCGACACGGTGTTGTGGCATCCAGGGCAGCAATACAACATGCAGCAGATGGGAACGGTGTAGGAGGTTTAGAAGTATTATAATACCGCACAGGGAGCATCAATGTTTAATGGGAACAGTCCAATATAACATGAGTTCTTCATTAGATCTCAACTAAGATTATACAGCTGTTGTCCCTAATGTATACAAGCACTGAATGAATATATGTATGAATATATATTTGAATGTATGTCTATGTTTGTCCCCGCTGACTCTGAAAATAGGGAAAACCTGGATGGACTTCCTGGTCTTAGATGATGGATGATCGTGATGCTTTTTTGATTCCGTGAGTTAATATCTAACACAATGTGAGAATATACAGACTTCTAATTGTAACATCTTAAAATATTATAGTATGTATGGTAATCTAGAGTGCACGCATCAAGGCAGATTCATGTCATCCATGAGTGGACTTTCGCTTCATGGATGGAGCCCCAATTGCCAACATTTATGTTAGAAAAGACTGGTTGAGAGGTGGGAGTCAACTGTTTGTAATACGCTTGGGTTCCCCCAGAGAGCCTCAATAACATAATGTCTCCTTCCTTCTCCATAGATCTTATCACACCTTTTTATTGTCCATCTTATATCCGTTTCACTCCGATAGTTCTTGAAGTGTTATTACCTATTTACATACATTTACATTCATATTCAGTATTTTTTCATAACCTGGTTTGGGTGATTCCAACCGATGTGTTATCAATCTGTCATGCCCTGTCCACAATATGTTTTTGACAGTTTACATATTTGGATTATTCAAATTTGAAATCCAATTGCCATTGAGGCATGAGGAATTGGTTCTGTATGGAAGTCTATGGAATGGATTCTGACACTTGTGACTGAATGTGAGCGAAACTTTAAAACAAAGAGGGCACAGAAATCCCCACTATAATGACATCAAACTGCCACGAGAGGTTTGTTTACACGTTACTAAGAGAAAGCAATGCAATCAACAACCAAAAAATAAAAATGTTCCTGCTAAATTTACCCTCATTTTAAGCTGGTCGAGGGAAACTTCTCTTGGAAAGATTCCAGGAAGTTTACCGCTGGCGCCGATTTACGTTTCTTCTTATCAACATGTCGGAAAGGTTTCCTTCTCTCTACCTGTGTGTGAAGATCAAAGGCAGCTTGCCGGAAAAAATAACCCCCCCTCCGTTTATCTCTTCGGAAAACTGAGGATCAAGAGGAGCCGTCATATTTAATGAGGAAACTAAATGGCTGGAGATTTGATCAAGGTCTCGCGGACAAAACAAGTTAGCAGTGAGCCCAGAGGAACCCAGAGGAGGGAGTTTAAGAGAGTACAGATTGACTGGCATCAAATGGGTCAGAGAGAGAGGGAGCAGAGAGAACGAGAGAGGGCAAAGAGATAAAGAGAGGGAGCAGAGAGAAAGAGAGAGAGGGAGCAGAGAGAAAGAGAGAGGGCAAAGAGATAAAGAGAGGGAGCAGAGAGAAAGAGAGAGGGAGCAGAGAGAAAGAGAGGGCAAAGAGATGACGAGAGGGAGCAGAGAGAAAGAAAGAGAGGGAGCAGAGAGAAAGAGAGAGAGAGGGAGCAGAGAGAAAGTGAGAGGGAGCAGAGAGAAAGAGAGAGAGGGAGCAGAGAGAAAGAGAGAGAGGGAGCAGAGAGAGGGAGCAGAGAGAAAGAGAGAGAGGGAGCAGAGAGAAAGAGAGAGAGGGAGCAGAGAGAAAGAGAGAGAGGGAGCAGAGAGAAAGAGAGAGAGGGAGCAGAGCAAAGAGATAAAGAGAGGGAGCAGAGAGAAAGAGAGGGAGCAGAGAGAAAGAGAGGGAGCAGAGAGAAAGAGAGGGAGCAGAGAGAAAGAGAGGGAGCAGAGAGAAAGAGAGAGAGCAGAGAGAGAGAGGGAGCAGAGAGAAAGAGAGGGAGCAGAGAGAAAGAGAGAGGACAGGTTTCAGGCAGAGCGGCGGCTCAGAAAAACATTACATTAACAGGACGAGAAGGATTCAAATATCCCTGGAAAGATAATGATAACACAAGCTGTATTCAAGATATGAACGGTATAACAGAGGTTATATTAGTATATTGGTATATTTGATACTTTGATATTTGAAACAAATGTATTTACACTTGACAGTGTAAGCCAGTGGTCACCAACCTTTTCTGAGTGATGATCACTTCACAGTCAAAAAGCATGCATAGATCTACAGCTCATATTTTCTTTTAAATATGAACCTAATAAAAACAGTTACGTAGGAATGAGGTTTGTGCAGTAGGACTAGTACATTATCACAGCATATTTGCTATATGCCTGGCCTGACAATATCATTCTTCTCAGACCACCAGAACATGTAAAGTGTTGGTCCCAGATTTCATGAGCTGAAATAAAAGATCCCAGAAATGTTCCATACGCACAAAAAGCTTATTTCCTTCAAATGTTGTGCACAAATTTGTTTACATCCTTGTTAGTGAGCATTTCTCCTTTGCCAAGATAATCCATCCACCGGACAGGTGTGGCATTTCAAGAAGCTGATTAAACAGCACGATCATTACACAGGTGCACCTTGTGTGGGGGACAATAAAAGGTCATTTTAAAATGTGCAGTTTTGTCACGGAACACAATGCCACAGATGTCTCAAGTTTTGAGGAAGCGTGCAATTGGCATGCTATCTGCAGGAGCTGTTGCCAGATAATTTAATGTTAATTTCTCTACCATAAGCTGCCTCCAATGTCGTTTTAGAGAATTTGGCAGTTCGTCCATCTGGCCTCACAACCGTAGACCACTTGTAACCTCACCAGCCCAGGACCACCACATCCGGCTTCTTCACCTAGCGGGATCGTCTGAGACAAGCCACCTGGCCAGCTGATGAAACTGTGGGTTTGCACAGCCAAATCATTTCTGCACAAACTGTCAGAAACTGTCTCAGGGAAGCTCATCTGCGTGCTCGTCGTCCTAACCAGGGTCTTGACCTGACTGCAGTTTGGCGTCGTAACCGACTTCAGTGGGCAAATGCTTACTTTCGATGGCCACTGGAACGTTGGAGAAGTGTGCTCTTCACGGATGAATCCTGGTTTCAACTGTAGCAGACAGCATGTATGGCGTTGTGTGGGCGAGGGGTTTGCCGATGTCAACGTTGTGAATAGAGTGCACCATGATGGCGGTGGCGTTACCTTATGGGCAGGCATAAGCTACGGACAACGAACGCAATTGCATTTTATCAATGGCCATTTGAAAGCACAGCGATACTGTGACGAGATCCTGAGGACCATTGTTGTGCCATTCATCCGCTGCCATCACCTCATGTTTCAGCATGATAATGCACGGCCCCATGTCACAAGTATCTGTACACAATTCCCGGAGCTGAAAATGTCCCAGTTGTTTCATGGCCTGCATACTCACTCACCAGACATGTTACAGATTGAGCACGTTTGGAATGCTCTGGATTTACGTGTATGTTACCGCCAATATCTAGCAAGTTTGCACAGCTATTGAAGAGGAGTGGGACAATATTCCACAGCCACAATCAGCAGCCTAGTCAACTCTATGTGAAGGAGATGTATTGCGCTGCATGAGGCCAATGGTGGTCACACCAGATACTGACTGGTTTTCTGATCCACGCCCCTACTTTTTTGTAAGATATCTGTGACCAACAGATGCATTTGTATTCCCAGTCATGTGCAATCCATAGATTAGGGCCTACTGAATTTATTTAAATCAATTGATTTTCTTATAAGAACTGTGACTCTGTAAAATTTTTGAATTTGTTGCATGTTGTGTTTATATTTTTGTTCAGTGTATATTGCAACAAAAATGAGCTTGGTGTAGCACTTACAATGCACAGCTGAGCATACATTGAAATAATATGCACTATTTGGCTTTATTATTTTACTGGACTGATTTGTAGGCTACCTGTATCTGATGGTCATGATGCTTTTAAGACAACTGAGAACTCTGGGGAAAAAAATAGGTCAAATCATAACGTCAGTGATCTTCAGGTCGGGAAAGTCGGAGGTCTATAGAAAGATACCAGAGTTTCCAACTTGAAATTCCGAGTTGGATGACCATTCAAAACTATTTTTTCCCAGTCGGATCTAGTTTTTTTCAGAGTCCCGATTGTCTTCAACGCACTGAAGTCGGAGATTTCCGAGTTCCCAGTTGTTTTGAACATGGCATTAGTCCAAGCGGAAAGAGGGAGAGAGGAGCAGACGGTCTGCCTCTCATGGTCCCTACTCTTTCCTTCCTTTCCTCAGCTGAGACCGACGGAAAGGAGACACCGTCTTCCACCTGATGGCGAAACTGGAGTCGCACCGTTATCCGCCTGTCATGCTCAAATTCATGTTGTTCCTGTGACCAGAGAAAGTGGAAATATTCCTCTAAATTAAAAATATACACGACGAGCTGCTAATAATAATAAAAACGCAGGCCTATCGATACACATGACTACTCGTTCAGTGCAGCGGCAACGCGATTAGAAGTAGGGAGAAATGCGTTTGATGTTTTCTCATAGTGTTGAATAAAAACTGTTGACTGTGCTAAATGAAATCCATGAACTCACACATAAAAACAGCAGCTCTTTGCTGTATTATTTGACAGTCTCGTACTGGTCATGGTTTTAAAAGTTCTGTGTCACGTTCTGACCTTAGTCCTTTTATTATGTCTTCGTTTTAGTATGGTGAGTTGGGTGGGTTTGTCTATGTTCGTTTGTCTATGATTTGGGATTGCTGTGTTTGTCCTGGTATGGTTCTCAATCAGAGGCAGCTGTCAATCGTTGTCCCCGATTGAGAATCATACTTAGGTAGCCTGGTTTCACTTTTGAGTTGTGGGTGTTTATTTTTTTCCGTTTCAGTGTTTGCACCATTCGGGACTGTTTCGGTTTTCATTTTTGATTCTCTTGTTCTTTTGTATTTTGTATTCATTAAATCATTCAATCATTATGGATACATACCACGCTGCATTTTGGTCCGATCCTTGCTACTCCTCGTCAGAAGAGGAGGACGAAAACCCTTACATTCTGAAAGCTCACGTAGGCTAGTATCAAACTTTGCTGTGGCCTAGGTCTTGGAAGCTGTAGGCACGGGGATTTGTGGCGTCCGATTGGCCAGCTCAGTAGCCGCACTAGATTTAGCCACAGATCTCCCGGTCTGGTCCGCAGGGTTTCTGAATAAAGTGCACCTACTGCTTAACACCAATCAAAAAAGGAGCGCAAGCCTTTTATCGCTGGCTTTCCTGCGGAAATGTTTTGTGATCGATTTGAAATACCTTGAAGATCGACCAGTCGATCGCGATCAATTGGTTGGTGACCACTGCTGCAAGCTGTATGAAGGTCATTACCAAACATCCAGGTTATGTGTCGAAACTCTTTAAATAGACATAGGCATTGCATGCTCCAGCATGGTTGGCACCATATAATATAAACAATCCTGATAAAAATGTCCCACCCTTGCAGAAAAGTTAACGATGGTGGCCAGTTCTGCCGTTTGAGTAAATTGATGCCATTGACGAGTGATGCCCTCATTAAAAAGTGCCATATAATCTTATGAGCAGCGGCATAAACAGCCGAACGTCCTATGTACCGCTCAGTTGGTGACGCATGGCACATGCAACGGCAATATTGGATTAAAGCATTCTGCTAAATGGCATATATTATTATATATTATCAAGGCCTGAAAGGGAACAGGCAGTTCATGTCTAATATAATGGGTGATATATTGCTCCCAATATAAGTTTTAGGACCCTGAAGTTGACCTGTGGGAAAAGGATGTGGTATTGTCTGCTTTGATGAAGCAGTTATTTGCATCTTTCTCCTGGCAAGCCCAGCATGGGATGAATGGCTATCAGTTGATTCAGGCCCCGGTCCGTTTCTTATTAAAAGAAGAAATATTAACCCACCCATTCTGCTTCCTCCCATCATTGAATGGAATCTAATTTACATGATGCCTGCCCTTTCCTTTTACAGGACCCCTTTGTATGTGGGTAAGCGGAGTGTATGTACGCATGAGAGAGATAGAGAGAAGGGGGATGAGAGGGAATATTGGAGAGGAGTGCCATTCGTACGCATGCTCCTGTGCAGAGTGCATAATTCCTTCTATAATAATAATAGGATGCGGCTCGAAGAAATGACAGTGGCAGACAAAGACAATCGGTGTCATGAAGTCTGTGACGGATGGCACCTCTCATTTGGGTTTTGTCTGCAGGCTATCTACACCAACATTAAGGTCTTCCATCTCGGAATATAGGTGTTTCTTAGGGGTTCTGAGCTAAATCATCTTTGTGAAGCTGAGACAGACCAGAAGATGGAAATAACACAACTTCGTTAAGGGTAATGCATGGACATGCATTTTTGCTCGAAGGATTTTAACGCGCCCCCCCCCCACCCCTCCCCTCCCGTCTCTCTGTCTCTCTCTCATATAACCAAGTCAATAGTTTGCTGTCAAGCAATGTCAAACATGACACGGAATAAGATAACCGTTGGTGGCAAACAAGCTGTATATATTAGACAAACAAGGTGAAACGAGGTCTAGGAGGAGTCACTAACACATGTAAGGGGTTGTTGTGATTGTTATGGATGGCATCTTTCAAATTGACTAACTTCTTGACGTTGAACCTGAGCACCCACTTTTTTTTAGAAGTTCTTGAAAAATACAATGTCACATTTTAAATGCTGCCTGGTAACTACTGCTGATTTGTCAGACGCTGTGTCTCTCCAGCGCTGTCTCTTGTGTGACAGCCGTTGAAAGATGTGATAAAAAAAGCTCAGCTTGATGCCATGGCAAGTCTGTCTTCTTGACATTTTGTTCTAGGCAGTGTGTTATCATGAAGTGGTAACTATAGATGGACGATGAATGTATTGGAGCTGGCTTGCACTTTGACATAATGTCTAAACATATGTGTTGTCTATAGTGTTTGTCTAAATGTTAAACTAAGAGGGATCACTAGCCTTATAAAAGCCAGACATTCTCTTAGCCTTCATTGTTTTTTTTTATTTTTTTTTTTAAATCTGTCTCTTCCTTCTTTCACTGATACGACTACCAGGCCTTTTGTTTTGACAGAATTATACATTTGACATACTGTCCCTACGTTCTGGGAACATGTACTCTCCATCTGGCTGATTGACATTGGCTAAATTATCAATATGGCTAGCCCACACAAAGCTCATATCAAGCCCACACCAGCCAAACATGAGCTCGCACTGCACGGGCTAGCACACAACATGCTTACATCAGCTAAACACAGGCTAGCCTACACCACTCCATCACAGGCTAGCCCACAGCAGCCCAACATGGGCTAGCTCACATCAAGCTCAGCACAGGCTAGCCCACACCAAGACCAGTTATGTCATAATGTACAGGCAAGGGGTCTTTTGAATATTTTCGGGCGTGGTTTGCAAATACCCCAATTCATGTTGCTAAGTAAAAAATAATACAAGATACAAATATCTGACACCATTCAAACCAATGAGGGTTCGAAACTTTAAAGCCAATTATCTTGAAATCATATTTTTTTTCCCGATATAACCTTAAGTTCACAAGTTGTTTTTGTGCAACCGTTACTGAGAGTGTCGTTCCAGTTTAATGTGGACATGTTTGCTGGGTAACTACACTGGGTGCTGGAGGCAAGCCTTCACTCACCTTCCTATAATGCCACCATACCAAAGCAAAGCAGCCCACCCACAGCTAATCCTCGAATGCCAGTAAACAGATAAACATCTGCCCTTTCCAGATGTTTCCTGTCTCTTCTCCCATCCCTCCATCTCTCTAGCTTTCCATCCTCCCATCCCTCTCAATATCAGATTGCTGTCCTGATAATGCTCACCCAAATGAAATCACTTGCACTTAGGCTAATGACAATAATCCTATTCTGTCCTTTTGTCATCGTAGGACAAATCCGCTTGCCTGCTTGGTGCTTGGATTGTAAATAATGCTATGTTGCTTCCATAAGCAGATTTCAATACTAACCCTTCATTCCAGAATATAATGTTCATAACTTTACATACTTTATGAGATTCCTTTGTTCTTTCTGTGTCTGTGTTCGTGTCCTTAGGTAGATTGGGAGTAGAGGGCACACCTGAGGAATACAGTGCTCAAGGGTATCATAGACAAGCTAATTATCTTTCTGCTGCATTAAACATACATCACCAAAAGCTGCAAAGCAACGCCGCAGATTATAGATTCGATTTTTACATTTTTGCATCTATGATATCCATTTCATTTGCATGTTTTGTCGAGACGCATACCTTCCAGTTTTAAATTGTGATGAGCACTCTATTTTTGACAAACAAACGTGAACACAACTTCTCATAACAGAGATGGGAATGTTTCCTAGGATGGCATCGGTGAGCAACAGATAACAAGAGTCTTGAGTTATCAAAGTTAGCGCTAATAACTTGTCTCACTCGCCTAGTTTTACTAACAAAGGAATCACATTTACCTGGAAAGTCACACGTACACGTCTACGTTGATGGAACGTCTGCTGGCAGTTATTGCAATCTGCGGGAGACAAACGTTATACCACGTGTGAAGCGTACGAAAATGCAGAAATGAGGACGATTGTTTTGACAGTGATGTATCGCCTGGGTGCAGACGTGGGCCTTAGTGTGGTTAGCTTTGTGGTGCATGCTACTCTCTGGGAGGGAGAGAGGGAGATTCTTAACTGCTCTACTTTTTTTGAATATAGATTCTACACCATTAGCGAGATACGAAGGAAGGACACAGAGTTATGGCGTGTGTTTGTGACAGTATCGTTCCACAAAAGGAGTCCCTTTTTATGTCCCTGATGTCTGAAGTAGAAATTGTGCGCAGCTGTGATTAGTGATTCATTTTAAGGAAGAAAACAACACTTGCCCTCGTTTTGAGGTCAACCCTGTTCTGTGGACTAAACTCTCATTTTAATGTGGTGAAACTATTCTTTTTTTAAATAATTGGGGTCAACTGAAGTTTATTTGTGGTACACAGTACAATTAAAATCTTACTTGCAAGTTCCCTGTCAACAATGCAACATAATACGATTAAATAAACATAATAATACAATTATAGCTCAATGGAATAAAAAAACAACAGCCTTGTTCTAGAAACAAATACTACAGTACCTGTATAGCTATTCTGTGTTGGGCCTTATATCCCTAGCCTGGTCGAACCAGACTGACCGCTGTGATCAACATTGTTTCATGGGGAGCACAGTATTCAGTCTGGTTTAACCAGGCAATTTTTTCACTGGCTTGATCGACCCTAATGGTCTGTAGGACCCTGTGAAACCAGTGGCTATGAATCATAAAAATGAACAGAGTCAGACTTCTGTCACCTAATAAAGAATAATGGCCATAAAATCTTCAAGGTCATCAGAGAACGAGTCCAGGCCTGGGTCCCAAATGGCACCCTCTTCCCCTATGTATTGCACTGCTTTCTCCACTGCTTCCATTTGGCCCTGGTCTGAAGTAGTGCACAACATAAGGAATAGGGTGCCATTTGGGGGCGCAGGCAGCCCATGTTCTGTAGTCACTGTGTTCAGTGGACTGGGTCGTCCTACTTTCCAGCTCTGCATTCTGTTCATCATTCTGTTGTTCAACCATCATCCTTGCACGTACAGGCTGTGCGGTACAGCTCACCTTGGTCTATTCACTTCAAGAAAACTAAGAGAGGGAGAGAGAAAGAGAAAAAAGACAAAAGAGGGATCGAAAGATAATAGTCAAAGAGCTCATCAGGGGAATTCAGTTCTCTTTTGGTCTAATACAAGACTTGAAAGGACTTGAAAGCAAAGGATGTGTGTGCATGACATAATAGAAGTGTGGTTGTGGGCATGAGTATCCCATGTTTATTGACTGAAAAGACAAAAACTGATAGTACATTGGTGCAGAGATATGAGGACCTACCTAGCCAAAACGGTGCTATTAAGGTGTCACGATACAACCACCGCTCCCTTTAGGATTGTGAGAATCCTTGAAGCAACGTTTAGTTTGGCGGTTATTGTGAGGAAATGCATTCTTTCCACTTGGGAGGTTATTGAAGTGACACTAACCACCTAAGGGCTACAGGTTGACATAACGATTATTTGAACCAAGTTCTCATTTTCACAGCTTTCGTCTCATCGGTAATTGCAAATTACTGTAACTTTGCTCTTTCACAGTTCATTTCTCTCTCAGGCAGAGAAATGACACCTTTTACATTGGACAAATGTACTGCTACTTTGGTCCGACCCTTTTAGTAGTGCACTAGAT
The DNA here is from genome assembly GCF_045791955.1 of Oncorhynchus clarkii lewisi. NCBI lineage: Eukaryota > Metazoa > Chordata > Actinopteri > Salmoniformes > Salmonidae > Oncorhynchus > Oncorhynchus clarkii. The sequence goes on from NC_092147.1 coordinate 50,480,963, forward strand.
GTACAAAATAAACCAAATGAAGAGCCTGAGCGGTCTCAGCACAGGATGTGTACCAAGGTGACCGAGAGCACTCTTTAGTGAACTATAGTACCCTAGAAATGTCAGAACTCTCATCCCCTAGCGGTTTTTGGTATATCAAGAACCCAGGACACCTGGCTAGATTCTTCTTACATAGCACAGGTGGTTTGTGTCATCAGCTCAAAATCAACGCACCTGAAAAAGCAACAGCTTTAGAACACAGACGCACACACACACACACACACACACACACAAACAGACACAGACACACTGCTCTTGCTAGATTTCATTAGGAAGCATGAAAGAGGCAATTATGACCGTGCAAGTCTAGATCCAGTGTGATTGAAATGTTCCCACGTTAGCGGAGACTGCGTTCACGGTAAACACTGCATATGCCGGTTCAATCGGAAATTACCTTTCAATTTCTAGCGTGCAATCTGTAACGCTTCGGCGACACAGATCGTATAGACCCCTAAGCCTCCGTCCCAAATGGCACCCTATTCCCCATAGGGCTCTGGTCAAAAAGTAGTTCACTACACTCTTAGGAAAAAAAAGGGCTCCAAAAAGGTTCCGCTGAAGAACCCTTTAAGGTTTTAGATAGCACCTTTGTGTATGCAGGGAATAGAGTGCCATCTGGGACGCAGCCTAAAACAATTATAGACTAACCCACTATGACTAATGAAATGGAACTCACTCAGTTCACTCAGCACTGACTATGATACTGCCAACGATATAATGAGGAAGGGTAGACAGTGTTTACACTGTGCAATACATGTAAAAACCAACCCTATGTGAACACAGGGTATCAGTGTCACTGACAGACATCATTTATTAATTCCAGTGTTCAGTGAGGCAGATGCAGGCGGAATGAGATGGCTTGTTCTTATTGGACATGGACTGTGTCCCAAATGGCACCCTGTTCCTAGGGCCCACGGGGCTCTGATCAAAAGTAGTGCACTTATGTAAGGGATAGAGGGCCATTTGGGATGCGCTCGTGGAACTCTGACCTGGATCTCATGAATAAGGAAATAAGCAAACTTTACAAGAGTGTCAGTGAAATGAGTATCGGAGACAAATACAGAGAGAGCAAAGAGGTACGTACGTGTACAACCTGGCCACCAAGCATGTCGATTATTTGATTTCCGCTGTGAGGATAACAGTGTGTTTATATTGCACAGATTCTCAGGATTAAATTGCATCAGTATGCAGGCACTTATATTTGCCGTCTTCATCAATACATGTCATGAGTAGGGTACACTAATGTCCAGCAACTTAACGCCCCAAGCTTTGACTAGTATTCTGTAATAATGTAAATGGGGATGAAACACTGGACCTTTTGCTGGTACTTCATTGGTCTCACATCCTTTGAACACTCGAGACGCATTAATACAATTGACATTTGGTAAGGTAACTAAGTATTGTAATTAAAATCCTAATTAAATAATACATGGGCGATATTGTTACCACTGCACTTTGGAATGGAGGTTCAACACATTTAAAAAAATTTAATGTAATTACGACCTTAATTACATTCTAAAATATTGACATGTTTCTCCCTAATTGGAGTCTTAACGCTTTCGTTCGTTCAGGGTGAAATCAAAACAACAAATGCCACACATGAAGCAATGGGAGCAAAATGGTTTGTTTTTCTATCAATAAGAAGCTGAATGGATTACAAAAAAAGGACAACAGCATTCTACCAATAATAAATCATAAGAACAACAGCCAACAGAACAATTATTTCTGAAACAGTTTGTGTATTTAAGAAGTTGTGATAGTTTTCTTGGCGGGATCCCAGACCATCACATTGGAAATAGACAAAAAACCAATGCCCAGAGAACTGTGGCTGAACTTCTTGAATGACCTTAATGCAACACACTGGCTAGTGTATAGTAGTTGTTCAATACTCAGCATTGACAACTGTTACAGTCAGTGAAGGCTGCTGAGGGGGAAATGGCTCACAATGATGACTGTAACGAAGTAAATGGAATGGCAGCAAACACACGGAAATCATGTTTGATACCGATCCACCAATTCTGCTCCAGCCACTACCAACGAGCCCATCCTCCCCAATTAAGGTGCCAACAACCTCCTGTGGTCACAGTGTGTGTACAGCTGGATAGTGTGTGTACATGAGGTAAGCAAAATAGGTAATATAGGACATGGGATACATTTCTATACCAGCTTTAACATGATCATCTTAAGGAAGGTCGGTGAGATGGGTGTTGCTGTTTGTTGTCCAACAACTGAAACAGTCGAGTTCTTGACCGTTGGATGTACCCCATCTCTGCTCACGCTGAGAGACTTTCCAGATGCCATAAAAGACCGCCCATATTCTACTGCATAATACGATTAATGTTGCTGCTGCGATTAATATAAACCATCCTACTGCTGTGATTTAAATACAGTAGAATTAGACCTCTTTATTATACAAGACTTCACATATTCCATATCCTCTATCGAGCAATTGACACACAATGGTGTGCCGGTTGCTTGATTAAGACTGCTATTTGTAGCAGCTGGCTCAGCAAAACGGCTCTATAGCCCATCATACACAGCCTCTATGGCAGGTGTCTCCAACCCTGTTCCTGGAGAGCTACCTCCCTGTAGGTTTTCACTCCAACCATAATCTACCACACCTGATTCTAATAATTAGCTGGGTGATAAAATGAACCAGATTAATCACAACTGTGGTTGGAGCGAAAAGGGTAGCTCTTCAGGAACGTTGCTGGAGACCACTGCTCTATAGGCGCCACTACCACGGTACATCTGGCACAGTAGAATTCCCATTACCATGATGCTACAGCTGTGATATCACAGCTCAAACCGGCCATAATTTTTCCAAAGTGACATCAATAGGCGCATCATCTGCGGCAAAATTACCAGTTGGTTACATGCCTCATTCATCCCAGTATAGTCTTACCCGGAGTGAAGCCGCATGAAGCAGACCTGGAAATCCTTCAAACACTTTGAGCGTTTGCTAAAGCCCGCCTAGAGTGCCAGATGGGTGGGGTTTGCAGTTTGACACTTTCTATTGGCCAATCAAGCACAGATAAAGTATTTGAAATGATTACAAACATTAACAAGAAGACATTACAGGCAATTAAAATACCTTTTATTTATTTTGATATTTTATTGAAGGTGAATTGCATTTTTGCCTGAGAAATGTGAGTTGGTACGGAATTCCATTCAGTGATGACTCTGTATGAAACTGTATATTTGAGGAGATTTGTCCTTAGCCTGGGGATTATCAGATGCCCTGAACTTGCGTGTCTGTGTTTTTTTTTAAAACGCAGGTATGCCTGGGAAACACTACAGAGCAAATGATCTATCCCCCTCAAACTCAACCCTGACCTCAAAAGACAGTTCCACTGCATTTTACATTGTTCTTATCTAATCAGGGACTGATTTAGACCTTCTACCTGATGAACCATCAGGTAGAACCGAAAACCAGCAGGCTCCGGACCTGGTAGGGGTAAGAGTTGAATACCTCTTGTCTCACATGTCAGCATCTGCATCAACATCTGGAAATCCAAGTCTTTCTCCATAGGATAATGAGGGGGAATTTGTAGTTTTTTTTCTCTTCAGGTAACCCTAAAGGTTATCAGCAATCATTCATAATAGATCCAGGAGGCTGTGTGCCAAGTAGGGGCGGATTGGCCGTCTGGCATATCTGGCAGATTCCAGATGGGCTGGACAATTTTTCAGGTGAGCGGGCTGGTCAAAATTGAAAAAAAAAAAATGATATTGTTTATTTGGCCTGTTCTTTTGAATATTTTTTTTTGTAGCCTAGGCTACGTTGACATAATCTATCAGCTTTCTCTATTGGGCCTTTGCAGTGGGAACAGCCCCCCCTACTCCGATGGGCTGGCCCGGATAAGTTCAAAGTCAAACCTGCCATCAGTGAGCCAGCCTATATTCCTACTGAAGTTGCCAAAATGACCAGTAAAAAATGAAAATGACCTATCAGCACTTATTTGCTACAAAATCCATTAGCTAAATGTAAAGCCTATTGAACTCATTAGAATTCATTACTTTGCACAAGTTTCAAATACAACATGAAAATATTAACATAGAACTCAGGACTTCATTATCTACAAAGCAGTGTGGCTGGGGCCCCGGTGTGGTACAGCTGTAGTGGGCCGGTCTGGCTGAAATACCAGAGCTTCATTTCATTCCCTAGTCCGTGTGTGCGTATGTATTATAGCTGAGGAGATGGCAGTGAGGCAGTGTCGATGGTGCTGCTATCTGTTTGACATTTGAACCGCTGGATGGGCTCTGACAAATGCCAGTGCTGTCACTAGACTCAAGTTTTAATTACACCTGAATCTTCGAGCGTCCCAAAGGGCACCCATATTCCCTTTATAGTGCACTACTTTTGACCAGAGCTTTGGTCAATAGAAGTGCACTTTATAGGGAATATGGTGCCATTTAGAACGCACTTGGGTCTTTCAGGGGGCTTCTTCGCCCATGAAGTTAATTAGCAGGTTTCCAAAGGGCTTGCCTAGCGCTGTGTGTGTGTCTAGAGCTCGATTTCGGCGGCCCTCGCCAGTTGGTGCAACCCACGCAGCTATTCAGTGGTGTTTCGATGGCATTTTAATGGTCTCTATCTGTATAGACAATGTGAATTAACAAATGAGAGATGGGGAATGGGAAATGGGCCTTAGGGTTGGTGCGAGGGAGTGTAAATTTCAATCCAAGGTCTGGAGCTTAACGTTCAGTCATTGTGTAAATGGTTTTTGTGTGTGTGCCCGGACGGACCGGTGTGGGTTGGAATGGCCGGTATTCATTACGAGGGAGGACAGACTTCATCTCAAAGTCACCCTGAATGTGATGGTGTGATGTGCTCTCAGCTCAGCATCATACTGTGGCTAGTGGACTACTTAAAATGAAGCAATGTATCGGGCATTATAATGCTTGTCCTATGTCCACCGTCACTTTATCTTGAAGCATTGCCTATTACTATAGTAAACATGCCATGTTTACAAAAAATGTTTAAGAGAAGAACATGCACTGAATATTTCTGTATGGATAGCGTTGTCCTTTTGATTGTCAATCACCTGGAAAGATAAACATCTAGCCTATTAGAATTGCGGTCGCATGCCGACAATTAGTTTGGGCATGCAGAACCTGTTGTTGTACTTGGCCCAGTATATAGTTCTTTATGTCAATAATGTTTTTGTTATCGATCAGAGGTTACAACTACAATGTGATCAAGTGTATTAATGAAAATGTGTACGCTAATCAAAATAAATGTACATGCTTACCTTGTTATTTCCTCGTTGATCGAAGAGGGTTTTGTTCATTTCCTGATTAGGGTTTTATGGTCAAGACAGAGGGGGCGTTCCAAAGCGCCTGGGTTAATCAGTAGTATGGGTATAGCTAAAGTTGATCATTTCCGGGGGGGGGGGGGGGGGGGAGTTCATGTTGGAAGCCTTATGTCTATTTGCATGGTAAGCATGGTAAGCACATTTATCGATATGTGTGGTCATTGTAATGGAGGTATGTTGACGAGCTGAAGACTGGAAGACTGGAATTCCAACTGGTTTAATGATACTTGTTCATTATAGACACGTCTTCTTCCTATTGGTTAATTGCATTCATAATGAAAAGCCTGTGAATTCTTTGTTTCACGTTACTTATTCTTGTGTTCTACCTGTGTAGGCCTACTTCAACTTCACTCTGGTCAGGTAAAACGCCAGCAAGGTCCTGTGCTGATTAAAGTACCTTCAGCCAGGTTATACTGATGCATATACCTCTGTGTTTGCGTTTTAAATACTCTTGATAGCCTGCGCTTCAAGGAAGGTGGTTAAACCTCGAACTGCCTAGTGCTTTTCCTCCGCACTTCCATCACATATACTGTTGGATGTTTGAAACCCTATACTTTTAACAGTCATTTCACACATAATTGGCTTCCAAGCACCGTGATGTGTTGTGAATAAAGAACCAGACTGAAGGACACAGTCAAATCATTACTGCAAACGTTCCATAAAGGAAGGAAAAAAAAAAGTTTTATTCTCATGGCATTTTTCAATGATCACAATTATACCACAAGTTTACCTGGCTACCAGTGTGCCAACGACATATTACTCCTCCACACTCCTCCACGTGCGTCAAAGAGAAGGTCGAGGACATGTGATAGGTGTCCTCCGTCACTTTACCAAGAGCCTTGCGTAATTGCCATAAAGGACCAGACAATGTTTTTGCAAAGCTGTCTATGAGAAGCACATTTATTTATTGAATATTCACGTGGATCATATTTTGCTTGCTGATCACCTGGAAAGAGAAACACGTCGCCTGTTATAGGGTTGACCGGCACTTATTGCCGTCTTTTTGTTGTTGTTGTACGAACGCAATGTTTATTAATCGGTCATCTTCTTGGTTCAAGTCTTCCGGTATTAGTGAGGCGTGTTGAGAAAGTGTCAACAGGAAGACATGTGTATGTCCAGGACAAGTGGCACTAATGAAGAAAGTAATGGAAGGAGGGAAGAGAAACGGAGTGTCGGGGTAAATGTCCGTAGAGAAATAAGGGGAGAGTTTAGACTTCTATACTTGTGAGTAAATGAAACTTCTTTCCTCTAGACAGTCATTTAACTTCAGGGGAGACTTATGTCTTTATTGTACCAATATGGATAGCTCAGTCTCTAAAAACGAGAGAGGGTTTCAATTAACTGCAAAACCCATGAGTATAAAGCAAGTCTTGAGGCGAGTATGCGTGACACTTCAATTTCAACCATAGACGACAAACGGTTCATATCGAAAGATAATTTGAGGAATGGTTGGAGTATCCCAATGCGTTCCCCTTATACTTCATGACAGGCCATTGAAATGATTTAGTGGTTGATATATTTTAATGAACTCAGAGCCATCCGAGTGGAAGGTGATATTTTTAATTGTTAATATTAAACAAAAGGAGAGATCTATTTCAGAGGGAGACATTTGAGGTGTAAATGAGTCCAATGAACAAGCCCGTTCTTTTCCAAAAACAATTTGTCAGACTGTTCTCATGTGAAATAATCTCTTGACAATGACTTCCCCAAGAAATGCAAGACGCATGAAGATACTCTATTTTCATTATAAACTGTGAGTAATCTCAGTAAAACTGCACGAGATAATGATGCTTGAAGATTCACAACTTAATTTATGAATGTGACATAACGTTTTCTATTTGAGTTAACCAAGAAAACTAAAAGCAATTTTAAAGTCTAAAGTCTGGATTTTCTGCTTGTTAGAGCTCAATCACATATACTGTTGCTGTTTGAAACCCTATACTTTAACAGTCATTTCACACATAATTGGCTTCCACGCACTGTGATGTGTTGTGCATAAAGAACCAGACTGAAGGACAGTCAAAGCATTACTGCAAACGTTCCATAAAGAAAGAAAAAAAACTATCATTTATTCTCATGTCATTTTTCAATGATCACAATTATACCACACGTTTACCTGGCTACCAGTGTGCCAACTACATATTACTTGAAATAAGACCATTGACATTGACTTGAAACAAATACAGGAGTTGGTTTCAAAGTTCACATTTACAATATTTAAACTGAAAATGAGCTGTTTGAAACAAGTATGTATTCTACTGTACACAGAACCAGACTGAAAAGTATGTATTCTACTGTACACAGAACCAGACTGAAAAGTATGTATTCTACTGTACACAGAACCAGACTGAAAAGTATGCAGTTATACATATGCAAAACCTGATTTCACAATTGGAAAATGTACTGCCAAGTTATGAGTCCTGCTCACTGGCAATCATCCAATCCATAACTAGTAAGTACAAGCATACGGAGTGTTGTGTGGGCTCTGAAATGAGCTGGCATTGTTAAAAACATCAAGTGAAGCCTGAGCTTCAAGTTTGAACCATTTTGAGCTGCAACAGAGAACCATAGACAGCTCATAACGAATTTCTTGCCACAACAAAGTTACATGAATCTAATTGGCAACTGTTTAAGGCTTTGTTGAGAAACATTAACATTATACAATACCTACTGTGTGGAAAATAAAGGATTATGTAAACATAAATATGCAAAATCTTATGAAAGAGGGTTTACCAGTATTGCATTGGAAGAACTCCTGATGCACTGCAGAGTAATTGTTGGCTGCAACATATCACAGCTAGTCTTCATAGCCTCTTGGAATAAAATAATCCTTTGCAATTAAAATGATTGCAAAGGAAATTGCAAATGGTCCTTTGTTTTGGAATGGGGATACATTCTTGGCTTTAAAAGCTTAGATGATCCATACTGTAAACGGTATAGGTCAGGTAGTTCAGTCCTTAGCTAATGTATCTATCTGTCTATCTCAACATGGGTTCCCTTAGAAAATGCAGGTAGAAGCTGTATGCATTCAGTCCAAGTTATCGTTATCAAATGCCAACTTAACCGTCTTGTTTTGAAGGAATGTAATCATTATAATTGGTAAATCAGTGGTTGTAGTTGAAGTCGTATGGGCTCGTGTGGAATTGGCCGAAAGTTCTGAATGTATCTGTGACATTTGTAGAAAGTCCTGAACGATAAATCTAATGGCTGGTTCATCAAATCTAGACCGGCAAGAAGTAGGATGACAATACATTTCCGTGTACTGTACATTCAATTCAACTCCCCCTGAGGGAGTCCAAGTCTCCTGATCTGCGTGGGTTGGAATCACTGCATAACAGAACAGAAATATGAAAATAATTTAACATTTTCACAGGATGAACTAAGAAAACGATCAACTAAGAAAGATAATTGCACAGTAATCTCATACAAAAGTGCTTCTGGATCTGGAAGAGGGTGACATCATGAAAAACATGAAGAAAAATATAAACAAAATTGACATTGGTTAAAATTCTTTACAAAATGCTATTTTTTCGGGTAACAAAGTTGTGAAAATATTACTATCGTCCTCATAAAAATGCCACATTGAACGAGGCAAGTATATTATACCACATGGGGTACTGTAGCTAGATCAGTATTTCTCAACCTCTGGTCTAAGGGCCAGGAACAGTCCCTGGGATGTTGCCGACCGGTCCCTAAGATGTTTAATAGCTGAAACTCATTTTTTAGTCAGTTCTCATGTTAGTCCCTATTAAAATAAGCTGCCTTCCAAGAAGGTAAGAACCATAGCTTGCTGGCCCCTGGTATGAATAAGGTTGAGAAACACTGCTGTAGATTGTGTTTGTTGTATATTATACAGTGGTGACCGACAGGAAGGCGTTATGTACTTTGGCCCTGGGGTCATCAGGGGCCTTGGCCCCGTGAGTCATCAGTTCCTGAATGGTCATCCAGTTGTCCAGGATCTTCTTGTTGCGCTTCTTCATCATCTTCCTGTGGCTCAGTTCGATGATGCTGACCTCCTTGCGTCCTTCGCTGCTGCTCTGAGGACTCTCCCTCAGGCTTTCCAGCCTGCTCCGCTGCATGAACTCTCGTCTCCTCCGCTGTTCTTTAGCCCTGACCAGATGCTGCTTCCTCTCCTCCTTACTCCAGTACCGCCCCATCTTCATCTCAGACATAGCGTCGTCGTCCGTGGTCATCCCGCCGCTGCGCTCCTCCTTGATCTTGAGGGCGCGTTCCCGCAGGATCTTATCCCTGATGGGTCTCTTTGTGATGTAGCGCGTGCCATCGGAACGGATCTTGACCTTCCACTCCATCTTGGGCTCGCTGGTGGGGATCAACTGGGGCTCCTTGACCACGCTGAGCAGGCTGAGCTGGCTCTGAGCGTACTCCACGGCCGAGCGCTGCTGGATCAGCTGCATGTAGCTCTGGTAGTGTGCCGGGATGTTGGTGTTGGGCTGCCTATGCTGGGAGCTACGGGACGGGGAGAGGTAAGGGATCTGGGAAGCCCTGGGAGGATGCTGAGGCTTCACCTTCCCGCTCCCGCTCCTTTCATCGTCTGCCGGGGCAGTCTGGTCCGACTCGAAGCGGTTGGGGCTGTGGTCGGGGCTACTGGCCTTGCCTGGGATGGGGGTTCGGTGGAGCGACCGTTGTGTTGGGCTGGGACTAGGACTGGGGCTGGCTGTGGCATGAAGGCTTGCCAGGCTGCTGCGGAGGTTCCTCTGGTTGGTGATGGTGACCATCCTCCTCTGGAGGGAGTGCTCGGGGGATCGGTCCATGGCCAGCGGCGTGCTGCGCGAGCTCTCTGCCGTGTTGTAGGCGCTCGAGCTGTCCTTGTCTGACTTCTCCGGTTTCTCTTGGCGCTTGTTGATGTCAGCCAGCTTGCCCCTGCTGGGCGAGTCCCTGCTGCCTCGGAGGAAGCTTTGGTCCTTGGGCATGGGGTGGCCGGTTATGGTTGACACCTGCTGCACCTGGTCTCTCTGGGTCCCCCCCGGTCCCTTGCGGAGCTTGTGGGCCTGCATGATGTTCTGGCACTCAAGCTCAATACTGCAGAGCTCCTCGTTGAGCATGCGGAGCTCATGCTGCACGCCGCCAGCCGGCTCTCCCAGACTACACTCGATGGTGCTGTGTCTGCTGTAGAACAGGTCGTACTCCCCGCTGTTACGGATCTGACACTTCAGCTCCAGGAGCTGCTGGAAGCGGTCACCCTCCTCCACCTCCAACTCCTCTTCCTCCTCTTCTTCGTCCAGACGATGATGCCCAGTGTCCTGTCTATCCCTCAGGCACTGGGACAGTCGTCTCTGGATGTGGGTTAGAAGGGCATTGTGGTCAGACATCCCCAGCTCACTGTCCATGTCCTGAGTTAGGGAGGAACAGGTGGCAGTGATGTCATCCTCTTGTGTTCCTCTGGGCTGAAAGAAAAATGAATATCACATGTTTTTCAGTAGAAAAAGCTAAAAGACGTCTACATCAGGGCTATTCAACTCTTACCCTATGGCCTACGAGGTCCGAAGCCTGCTGGTTTTCTGTTCTATCTGATAATTAATTGCACACACCTGGTGTGCCAGGTCTAAATTGGTCCTTGATTAGATTTAAAAAAGCAGTGAAACTAACTTCGAGGTCCAGAGTTGACTGCAGGAAAACTATCTGTCAACAGTGTGATCAAATTAACATACTACTGTATCTGTAAACAAATATCTGTAAAATAAAAACAACTTGAAGTGCATAGGTCTCTTGTGTACAACTTTGTGGAAACTGGGAATTTTAGAACAAAGGAAATGATATTCATAACTATTTGAAATTTCTGAAATTTCTAAAGACTGAAATAGTTTTGAAAAAGTCAGTGCTTTGGGTTCTCCACTGGGATTCCCTCCATTCTTGTGGAGTTCTGTACCACTACTCTGCTACGCTGGGAATTGTCGTTTCTTCCCCATGCTTTACAGTCTTTTGAACTTCCCTATCTTCCCATTTACATATTTGCTAATCTCAAAACAAAACCTAAGATTTTAAATTGTGGTCCCCAATCTTTGGGGTTCAAAATGCTCCTCACCCTCTTCCATATTAATAAAGCTTTCAAACTATATTATTAGATATTGCCATAAGATTTGAAAGAACCTCAATACACAGTTTGGTATAATCTCATCCGCTCCACCTAACGTTACTGATTATTTCAAGCTACAACAGCCTTTCTCTTATAACCAGTAATCACTGTCATTCAGTCAAGTCTTTACATAGTCATGCCTTAAGTATACACTCTGAGATTGTTGGTTTCCATGGTCTACTCTTTGGTTTGACCCTAGGGTTGTGGGACCGTACTTGTTCCTCAGGTAAAAGCTCTGTATACAAAATGAGAGAATAAACACGTGGGTCTCACCTGCTCCTGTTCCTCCTGTAGTGCCTCCAGCTCCATCTCTTCTCTCTGCTGCTCCTCCAACATCTCCATCTTCAACTGCTCCAGGAACTCACTGTGTTCATCATCCAACCACGCCTCCTCTAGCTAGAGATAGAAAGGGAGAGTGAAATAAAGATGGAGAGAAAAGAGAGAGAAGGATTAAAACCAGAATATGAGAAACCCTGGCTTACACCAACTGGCCATTCGAGATCCACAATAAGACACAAGTCATGGAGTTTTTGTGTTGCAATAGCTGAAAGCATTATAAAACTGTTGATAGATCATTAACAATGTCCCCATCAAATATCCCTGCTTGACCACACATATAGATGAAGTCAATATATTTCAATGAACAGAGGATCTTGACCTCTGATCTGGTTCCTCAATGTCATTCATCAGCACTTTGTCTGCTTGACTCAAACCAAATGGGATCCATATCACATCCAAGACTTTAGATGTATTATGAGAGGCGTATTTAATTACCAAAAGGGGAAGGTAGAGTCCATTATGGCTCATTGCTCATCTGCCGTACTCAGTGGCTCATACTCATAAGTACTCATAAGGGCTGTTATTGTGACCGAATTATCGCCACACCGGCAGTCACGAGCTATGTGACCATTGAGTCACGGTAACTAGGCTTTTCCAGAACTGCGCTCTGATGCCGCTGATGGTCATTAGTAGCCTATCAAACTTGCTAACGGCCAGTCGCTAATGGCCTGATACTCAGCGCTCCATTGTCCCTCTAATCATTCTGACATCCCCAGTTGGTGAAGGTAGGCAACATTACTTCCTCCACACTGATCCTCAACATGAAGGCCCCACAAGGTTGCGTCCTCAGTCCCCTCCTGTACTCTCTGTATACCTCCCACAGTTCCAACTCCATCATCAAGTTCTCTGATGACACGATAGTAGTAGGCGTGATTACCAACAACGAGATGGCCTACAAAGAGGAGGTAGGCACTGGAGACGGTAAAAAAACGTTCAAGTTCCTCGGCGTACACATCTCCAAGGAGCTGAAATGGGCAAACGACACAGACAACATGGTGAAGAAGTAACGACAGCGACTCTTCAACCTCAGGAGGCTGAAGAAATTAGGCCTGTCTCTGAGGACCTCACAGTGCTCTACAGGAGCACCATCGAGAACACACTGTCAGGCTGAATCAAAGCCTGGTGCGGCAACTCCACCACCGCTGACCGCAAGGCTCTACAGAGGGTGGTACGCTCGGCCGAACGCACCATTGGGAGCACACTGCCTGCCCTCCAGGATACATACAGCACCAGGTGTCGCAGGAAGGCCAAGAAGATCATCAAGGACCTCAACCTCATTTTGTTACTTTACAGCCTTATTCTAAAATGGATTCAATTGTTGTTTCCCCTCATCAATCTACACACAATATCCCATAATGTCAAAGCAAAAACAGATTTTTTAAATTTTGGAGCTGGTTTTCATCAAGGATCTTTCTGTAATTTGCTCCATTCATCTTTCATCTTTTCTGGAATTTTCCAAGCTGTTTAAAGGCACAGTCAACTTAGTGTATGTAAACTTCTGACCCACTGGAATTGTGATACAGTGAATCACAATTCCAGTGGGTCAGAAATTTACATACACTAAGCTTGGAAAATTCCAGAAAATGATGTCATGGCTTTAGAAGCTTCTGATAGGCTAATTGACATTATTTGAATTAATTTGAGGTGTACCTGTGGATGTATTTCAAGTCCTACCTTCAAACTCAGTGCCTCTTTGCTTGACATTATGGGAAAATCAAAATAAATCAGCCAAGACCTCAGAAAAAAAATTGGAGACCTCCACAAATCTGGTTCATCCTTGGGAGCAATTTCCAAAAGCCTGAAGGTACCACGTTCATCAGTACAAACAATAGTACACGAGTATAAACACCATGGGACCACGCAGCCGTCATAACGCTCAGGAAGGAGATGCATTCTGTCTCCTAGAGATGAACGTACTTTGGTGTGAAAAGTGCAAATCAATCCCAGAACAACAGCAAAGGACCTTGGGAAGATGCTGGAGGAAACAGGTACAAAAGTATATATAGCCACAGTAAAAAGAGTCCTTTATCGACATAACCTGAAAGGCTGCTCAGCAAGGAAGAAGCCACTGCTCCAAAACTGCCATAAAAAAAGCCAGACTATGGTTTGCAACTGCACATGGGGACAAAGATTGTACTTTTTGGAGAAATGTCCTCTGGTCTGATGAAACAAAAATATAACTGTTTGGCCATAATGGCCATCGTTATGTTTGGAGGAAAAAGGGTGAAGCTGAAGAACACCATCCCAACCGTGAAGCACGGGGGTAGCAGCATCATGTTGTGGGGGTGCTTTGTTGCAGGAGGGACTGGTGCACTTCACAAAATAGATGGCATCATGAGGTATGAAAATTATCGGGATATATTGAAGCAACATCTCAAGACATCAGTCAGGAAGTTAAAGCTTGGTCGCAAATTGGTCTTTCAAATGGACAATGACACCAAGCATACTTCCAAAGTTGAGGCAAAATGGCTTAAGGACAACAAAGTTATAGTATTGGAGTGGCCATCACAAAGCCCTGACCTCAAGCCTACAGAAAATGTGTGGGCAGAACTGAAAAAAATGTGTGCGAGCAAGGAGGCCTACAAACCTGACTCAGTTACACCAGCTCTGTCAGGAGCAATGGTACCAAATACTAATTGAGCGTATGTAAACTTCTGACCCACTGGGAATGATGAAATAAATAAAAGCTGAAATAAATCATTCGCTCTACTATTATTCTGACATTTCACATTCTTAAAATTAAGTGGTGATCCTAACTGACCCAAGACAGGGAGTTTTTACTCTGATTAAATGTCAGGAATTGTGAAAAACGGAGTTTAAATGTATTTGGCTAAGGTGTATGTAATCTTCTGACTTCAACTGCATATATACAGTGGGGCAAAAATGTATTTAGTCAGCCACCAATTGTGCAAGTTCACCCACTTAAAAAGATGAGAGAGGCCTGTAATTTTCATCATAGGTACACTTCAACTATGACAGTCAAAATGAGAAAAAAAAATCTAGAAAATCACATTGTAGGAAAAATATTTTGAACTGTCATCCAATTTGGAATTCCAACTCGGGAACTCGTGTCTGTTTCTAGAGCTCCAAAAGTCTGACCTGACGATCACTGACGTCCCGATTTGACCTTGTATTTTTCAGACTTCCCAGTTGTCTTGAAATCACCATAAAACTCATCATACCCTTCGCCAGCTCATATCTGTGTGAAGCTGGATTCAGTGATCTTGTCTGCATTAAAACCAAATATTGATCCCGGTACGATGTGACCGCATGCCCCACCACGCCCCCTGACTTTGAGAAGCTCTGACGCGACACGCATCAAGCGCACCCATATCATTAGTGTTGGTTAGAGAAGATACATTGTGTTAGACTAATTTGCAATGACTGCCATTGACCCAAATTAAAAGATAAACATTGGCTGTTAATTACATCCTCATTTTTTTCACATGGTTTGGGTTTTCAGATATCAAAATGAGCTTGTGGGACAAAAAAGTTTGGGAACCCCTGTAATACAGCCTGGTATCAGTGCGGGTGTAGGCCTAGATAAGCATATTGTTTGTGCAACGGTATCTTAAATGAGAGAGAAATAGGCGAAACATGAATATTTTTGCTAGCTGGCTAGATACACGAGGTAAGAAAACAACATGGGATGTAAAATCTAATTAGGGTCCCCTGGAAACATTGACCAACACTTTGGTTCCTACCCTGTCAATATTTTCTTCCCTGGCTTTTTCATTCATTGTCATAAGCATTCAAGGTGCTGCCCACTATATTACAACTATTGAATTAGAATAGTCCCGTGTAGCTCCGTTGGTAGAGCATTGCGCTTGCAATGCCAGGGTTGTGGATTTGACTGCCACAGGGGGACCAGTATGAAAGAAAAGTATGTATATATTCACTACTATAAGTTGCTCTGGAAAAGAGTGTCTGCTAAATTACTAAAATGTAAATAATAATTATATTTCCATGATTGCAACAGTTCACCAATGAACTAGACCTCAATGTTTTGCCCATATCATGCAGCCCTGCGTGGCACAGTGTGGAAATGATGACACAATTCCCGGAACTACAGAAATGGTATGAAATGATGAAAATCATTTTTGTTTGAAGTTGGATTGAACAGTGTAAAACAGTCAGAATGTAGAAAGCCCTGTTGAAATCACGTATTTATGTGTTGCCACCCTAGGGTCATGAACTACTCATAGAGCATACATACTGTATAACTTTTATTAATCAAAAACATAAAATACCGTCAAATATCACTACACTGTATTTTAAAAAATAAATTATATCGTGATATGATATTTTGACCATATTGCCAAGCACTAGTCAGATGGGTTTATCACTTGTGAATGATGCCCAGCATGTTCCGTCTACGGCAAAAAAACAGCCTACCTGGCACGCTTTCATCCATTCGCTATTTGAGGGCAGGCTACCGATAACATGTTTTTTTTAAATAAAAAAGGATTACACACATACAGTATATTAGTAGGCTACATGTAAAGCCCAAATGAAATTGAGAATAGTCTGATGGGTGAGAATATTATCAAGTGCTTGTCAAATTGTGAATGACAGACTAATGAAGCATGTGCGGCCTGCATAAGAAGTCACATCATTCTGCCTTAGAATGCATTAGAAATCAAATCAAATCAAATAACGGATTTATTGTGATGGTTTAATCTATATTAAATAGATTTATACGACTTTTTAAAATGTAGATGTTCCAAAGGTCTGCATCAGTGGCTTGTGGGCTGTGCGTGGAAGCCCAGAGATGCCGAACAAGTGTATGTTAATTAACGGTCAATTACTGTGAGACCTGGAGATATTTGGTTGACAGTTACCAGCCGGCAAAAAACTTCACGACCGCCACAGCCCTACGCACGCACGTGCACGCACACACACCGTTCGCCATGGCCTTGGGCCTGAACTCACTGCATATTAGCATGCCATTAGTTTTTATGGCGTACTGTTGGAAGTCAATTACAGCGGCCGGCACTATATAAAAAAAATACACATGATGTGCGGTGGTGTTTATACAGGGACGTGTAATGTTTCATCTAAGAAACGTAAGTGGTATATGCCTTAGGGCTGTGTTTTGGGTGTCACGTATGTTAACTTGGGATGTCATGAATAAAAATACCTCTTAATGGCTGGTGTATTGATCCTATGGACCTACAGTATGGACTTTTTTTTTTTACAATACATCTCTCCAGATTAGTAAACTATTAGGACTGGGGTAAAAAAATAACCTTAAAACAATTCCTTTTAACTTCATCAGTGGTGGTAAGCTCACCTGTAACTCGGGCCTGGCGACCAGCAGTATGATATTCCTTGTGTCTTCACTGGAGAGCACAGCTACAGCCTCCTCTCTGTCCTGCACATCCTGACCATTGATCTGTGGAAACAACACACACTGTTATTCATACACAAACACACTAGAGAGAGAGAGAGAGAGAGAGAGAGAGAGAGAGAGAGAGAGAGAGAGAGAGAGAGAGAGAGAGAGAGAGAGAGAGAGAGAGAGAGAGAGAGAGAGAGAGAGGTGTTGCAACCTGAAGTGGAGGCAGGAGTCACAATATACAGTATATCACACACTGTCCTGTTATAACTTACACGCGCACATACACGCGCTAGAACACACACACACACACACACACACAAAGGGAAGGGCCACTTTCCTTTTTTACATTTATTTTTATTTTTATCTCAGTCTAACACTGTAGAAAGAGCCCAGCTGGCAGACAGCTAAAGGCACTGTCTCTCCTCCTTCCAGGGGATCTGCACTCTATGTGTCCAGTCAGTATTTCATAGCAGGCCAGGCTGGCTGGATTGATCGTGAATGGGACAGTGGTCTATGGACCGATCGTCTGCACTAGAAATGCTCTGCTCCTGAAAGCATCCAGCATCTGGAAGCGACACACATTCATACATACAGACGCCCCACACAATTAACTGAGCCGTGACAGGGGGGCGTCCGTCTTCCACTGACCAGAGTAATGGCCCTGTCACCATGGGATAATAGTAAAGGGGTGCTTGGGGTGGAGGCATGGATCACAGCCACTAACCCAAACCCCTCTCCCCTCGCTTTGCCTCGTAGCTCAATACAATCGCACAACACATTATGACCTGCAATGCACGAAAGACACGTGCGCACACATGGACAAGGCGCCACGCGACAGACAATTAGGGAAGCAGCTAGCCCCGGCCGTACATTATCTCTCTGCAACAAAAAAAAAACTGTGCTTACCCTACGCTCAATCTTCTTCCTCTCATGACTGCACCGTGCACTCACCTCTCTCTCTCTCTCTCTCGGACTCATTAACCCTTATTCAGAAACACATCACTCTGTTGTTCTGAGAGTTCACTCTGACTGAAAACAGACCACTCTCTAAAAGACATTACCGTCTACTTCTGCCATTCTCCTCAAAAGCATGTCTCCAGCACTCTCACCCACATTACTGTAACAACCTTGTGGCTCTGCCTCCCAAAACCATTACTGCTCTCAGACTCTACAGAACACTTACACTTAATACCAGTGATCACCAATCTTCCCCGAGCCGAGATCCCATTCTGAGATCTACCGCTCAGATTTGTATTTTAAAACATGACTTTAAAAAACCGTAAGCCTTTACAACCTTAACCTCCCAAAACATGACTATCCATCTCTCTCCACGAAGCCCTCAATCTGCCTCTCCCCAAATATATGACCTTACTTTATCCCTACCTCCCAAAACACCAACCTCTTGATTACACCTTAAAACATCCCCCTTTTCCACCCTTCCCCCTACAAGAGCGCAAAGCTCACCACCCCACTCCCTCTCCAATAACATCATAATGGTCCATACAGCTCCACTGACTGTTGTTTGTGTCTCTAACCCCACCAGAAGACTGTCTTTGGAGGGGGTACTAGTAGCCTCCAGGGTCCACCGACCCTCCCTGGCCCAGGGATGGAGCTGAGGGGTAATAACATGGAGAGCCTCTCAGTCTACCTCCGGGGTGTGCGTGTGTGTAGAAAGGGAAGAGATCTGGTGTGTGTGCATTCTTGTGGATGTGCGAGTGTGTTACCCAGAAGCAGGTGGGGGGGGTATATCTGGAGCACGGTGCATCCTTAAACTGCTCTTACGGCTGTTAAAAAGCCCAGTCGGATGCTGAGTCGGTAACTAAAACAGCCAGAGGGACATTTCCTCCCCGCTAACCGTCACAGAGGGGGTGAGTTTCTCTTTTACTATGGTGCCATTAAAAATGAATGGGTTCTTGTGTTGGGAGACAATGGCAGAGGGAGGTGAAATAAAAAAGTGTTTATGTCACCTCTGATGAGAAATGAGAGAGAGAGGAGACGAGAGAGAGAGAGAAAGAACGAGAGAGAGAAAAGAGGGGCTGAGGGTCAAGATAGAAAGAAATAGTTTCCTACCTGTAAAATGTGGTCTCCTTCTCTTATGCGCCCGTCCCTTGCAGCGATGCTGTTTGGCCCAACCTGATGGGGAGAGACCGTTTGCATCAATGCTCAAAGGGAACACCAAATTGCCTTTTGGAAGTTTGCCAAAATACCTTACCATCACATCTCATACACAAAATATATAACCTTTTGAAAATACAAAAGTATATGGACACCCCTTCAAATTATTGGATTTGGCAATTTCAACCACACTCATTGCTGAGAGGTGTATAAAATCGATCACACAGCCATGCAATCGCCATAGACAAACATTGGCAATAGAATGGCCTGACTGAAGAGCTCACAGACATTCAACGTGGCACCGTCATAGGATGCCACCTTTCTAACAAAATCAAATCAAATTTTATTTGTCACGTGCGCCGAATACAACAGTGAAATGCTTACTTACAGGCTCTAACCAATAGTGCTGAGAAAAAAATTAAAATTAAATATGTGTGTGTGTGTGTGTGTGTGTGTGTGTGTGTAGGTAAGTAAAGAAATATAACAGTAAAAACAGTAGAAAGACATTTGATAATAAAAATAACAGGTCAGTTTGTCAAATTTCTGCTCTGCTAGAGCTGCCCCGGTCAACTATAAGTACTGTTCTTGTGAAGTGGTAACATCTAGGAGCAACAGCGGCGCAACCGCGAAGTGGTAGGCCACACAAGCTCACAGAGCGAGACCGCCGAGTGCTAAAACGCGTAGCACGTAAATATAAGCTATCCTCGAGTTACAAACTGCCTCTGGAAGCAACGTCAGCGCAAGAACTGTTTGTCGGCAGTTTCATGACATGGGTTTCCATGGCTGAGCAGCCGCACACAAACCTAAGATCACCATGCGCAATGCCATGTGTCACAGTCCGATGGACAAATTTCGGTTTGGTGGATGCCAGGAGAACACTACCAGTCCGAATACATAGTGCCAACTCTAAAGTTTGGTGAAGGAGGAATAATGGTCTGGGGCTGTTTTTCATGGTTCGGGTTAGGCCCCTTAGTTCCAGTGAAGGGAAATCTTAACGCTTCAGCATACAATTACAGTCTAGACGATTCTGTGCTTCCAACTTTGTGGCATCAGCTTGGGGAGGTCCTTTCCTGTTTCAGCATGACAATGCCCCTGTGCACAAAGTGAGGTCCTCACTTGTCGAGATCTGTGTGGAAGAACTTGACTGGCCTGCACAGAGCCCTGACTTCAACCCCATCGAACACCTTTGAGATTAATTGGAATGCCGACTGCGAGCCAGGCCTAATCGCCCCAACATCAGTCCCCGACCTCACTAATGCTCTTGTGGCTGAATGGAAGCAAGTCCCCGCAACAATATTCCTACATCTACTGGAACGCCTTCCCAGAATAGTGGAGGCTGTTATAGCAGCAAAGGGGGGACCAACTCCATATTAATGCCCATGATTTTGGAATGAGATTTTCGACGAGCAGGTGTTCACAAACTTTTGGTCATGTAGTGTACCTATACAACTTTACAGAGACCACTGACCTATAAAAGCATTGTCTAAATTTCTTATGACATCCAATAATAATTTAGTCCCCAATATAATTCTAGAGCACCTCTGTAGGTTTGAAGTAAGAACTGTTATACAACACTTCTAGACAAAGGACCTCTTTCAACACCATCTGGTGATTGTTTGAAGCACCTGCTGCCAGAGGAAGGCCTTAGCTGTCAGTATGTGTTATAGCATCTGTCCAGTTCAGGTATCAAGGCCACTTTACCCTACGGCTGAAGCAGCTAAATGAACAGAGCTACAAACCTGTCAGGACATGTGTCTGGGGAAAGTACAATAAAGTATCACAATCAGGGAATACTGTGTGTTTGTGTGTGTGTGTGTGTGTGTGTGTGTGTGTGTGTGTGTGTGTGTGTGTGTGTGTGTGTGTGTGTGTGTACTCTGCTTCTTTATCTGTTGATTTCCCTGTTGGGCTAACCTGCACCCTCCATCCCTCCTGTTGTGATTGGTAGATGTAACATACCGGACACAGAGAGACATAGTATCCATACAAGGCCCATCCATGCCTCTTCCTTCCCATGATTCTCCCTGACTAATGATACTGAGCGAAGAGGGCAGGCCACTCTTTCAACGGCCAATCAATTACTGCCGTCTGGGGCCATTTGTTTTACTCTATCCAATCAGACAGGATCTCCTGAGATGGCTGGGCCAGCCTGAATGTTCCATTTTCATGATGGTCCGGTGTGTGTGTGTGTGTGTGTGTGTGTGTGTGTGTGTGTGTGTGTGTGTGTGTGTGTGTGTGTGTGTGTGTGTGTCACAAAGGACCGTTCCTTAAAAAGGGCTGCTCTGAGATTACTGGGGATGGGGAGGGACTCTGCCTGTATTTGATTTCTCGTGTCACGTCTTCTCTCCTTTCGTCCCTCTTGAAAAATGTTTTAAGGAGAGGAGGAGAAGGGACCCGAGGAACGGAGGAGGAAAGGACTTTTGCAATTCCCCCACTGTCACAACATGTGGAGTGATACCCAGAATGATAACGGCGCTGGAGGGGATGGCTGCAGTTTAACGGGGCTCCTAACCAACTGCGCTGTTTTTTCTTAGTTCTTTTTCCGCATTGTTTGTAACTCATTTTGTACATAATGTTGCTGCTACTGTCTCTTATGACTGAAAATAGCTTCTGGACATCAGAGCAGCGATTACTCACCTCGAACTGGACAACGTTTTTTAAAATTTAATGAGTCCGACACGAAGGATATACTGCTTTGTCGAGACAAGGCCCGAATCCCTGTCATTCGAGGTATTGCTCGCCTGAGGTAGAATAGATAGAATACCTCATTCTGTAATCAGTAAGCCACACTGTCTATATTATTCGTAGCCGTCTATTTACCACCACAAACCGATGCTGGCACTGAAACCGCACTCAACGAGCTGTGTAAGGCCAAAAGCATAGAAGAAAATACTCATCCATAAGCGGCACTCCTAGTGGCTGGGGACTTTAATGCAGTCAAACCTCATTTCTGTGCAACCAGCGGATGCTACGCTACAAGACTGTTTTGCTAGCACAGACTGGAATATGTTCCGGGATTCATCCAATGGTATTGAGGAGTATACCACCTCAGTCACCGGCTTCATCAATAAGTGCATCGACGACGTCGTCCCCACAGTGACCATACGTACATTTCCCAACCAGAAGCAATGGATTACAGGCAACATCCACACCGAGCTAAAGCCTAGAGCTGCCGCTTTCAAGGAGCGGGACATTAATCCGGAAGCTTATAAGAAATCCCGCTGTGTCCTCAGACGAACCATCAAACAGGCAAAGCATCAATACAGGACAAATATTGAATCCTACTACCCTGGCTCTCACGCTCGTCGGATGTGGCAGAGCTTGAAAACTATTACGGACTACAAAGGGAACCCCATCAGCGAACTGCCCAGTGACACGAGCCTACCAGACGAGCAAAATGCCTTTTATGCTCGCTTCGAGGAAAACAACACTGAAACATGCAAGAGAGCACCAGCTGTTCCGGACGACTGTGTGAGCACACTCTCCATAGCCGATGTGAGCAAGACCTTTAAACAGGTCAACATTCATAAAGCCGCGGGGCCAGATGGATTAGCAGGACGTGTACTCAAAGCATGCGCGGACCAATGGGCAAACGTCTTTCTGTAAGACCAACGAGTCTGTAAGACCAACATGTTTCAAACAGACCACCATATTCCCTGTGACCAGGAAAGCGAAGGTAACCTGCCTAAATTATTACCAGCCCGTAGCACTCATGTCGGTAGCCATGAAGTGCTTTGAAATGCTGGTCATGGCTCACATCAACACCATCATGCCGGAAACCCTAGACCCACTCCAATTCGCATACAACCCAGATCCACAGATGACGCAATCTCAATCGCACTCCACACTATCCTTTCCCACCTGGACAAAAGGAACAGCTAAAAGTAAGTGAGAATGCTGTTCATTGACTACAGATCAGAGTTCAACACCATAGTAACGATGAAGCTTATCACTAAGTTAAGGACCCTGGGACTAAACACCTCCCACTGCAAATGGATCCTGGACTTCTTGACAGGCCGCACCCCAGGTGGTAAGGGCAGGCAACAACACATCTGCCATGCTGATCATCAACACTGAGGCCCCTCAGGGGTGTGTGCTTAATCCCATCCTGTACTCCCTGTTCACCCATGACTGCAAGTCAGAGCCGTCCAGAGTAGTGATGTTGGACAGGCGGGTAGGTGCAGGTAGCGATCGGTTGAAGAGCATGCATTTAGTTTTACTTGTATTTAAGAGCAATTGGAGGCCACGGAAGGAGAGTTGTATGGCATTGAAGCTTGCCTGGAGGGTTGTTAACACAGTGTCCAAAGAAGGGCCGGAAGTATACAGAATGGTGTTGTCTGCGTAGAGGTGGATCAGAGACTCACCAGCAGCAAGAGCGACCTCATTGATGTATACAGAGAAGAGAGTCGGTCCAAGAATTGAACCCTGTGGCACCCCCATAGAGACTGCCAGAGGTCCGGACAACAGACCCTCCGATTTGACACACTGAACTCTATCAGAGAAGTAGTTGGTGAACCAGGCGAGGCAATCATTTGAGAAACCAAGGCTGTCGAGTCTGCCGATGAGGATGTGGTGATTGACAGAGTCGAAAGCCTTGGCCAGATCAATGAATACGACTGCACAGTAATGTTTCTTATCGATGGCAGTTAAGATATCGTTTAGGACCTTGAGCGTGGCTGAGGTGCACCCATGACCAGCTCTGAAACCAGATTGCATAGCAATAACAATCTGTTTGTTGACTTGGCTTTCGAAGACCTTAGAAAGGCATGGTAGGATAGATATAGGTCTGTAGCAGTTTGGGTCAAGAGTGTCCCCTCCTTTGAAGAGGGGGATGACCGCAGCTGCTTTCCAATCTTTGGGAATCTCAGACGACACGAAAGAGAGGTTGAACAGGCTAGCAATAGGGGATGCAACAATTTCGGCAGATAATTTTAGAAAGAAAGGGTACAGATTGTCTACCCCAAGCTGATTTGTAGGGGTCCAGATTTTGCAGCTCTTTCAGAACATCAGCTGAATGGATTTGGGAGAAGGAGAAATGGGGAAGGCTTGGGCGAGTTGCTGTTGGGGGTGCAGTGCTGTTGACAGGGGTAGGAGTAGCCAGGTGGAAAGCATGGCCAGCCGTAGAAAAATGCTTATTGAAATTCTCAATTATGGTGGATTTATCAGTGGTGACAGTGTTTCCTATCTTCAGTGCAGTGGGCAGCTGGGAGGAGGTGTTCTTATTCTCCATGGACTTTACAGTGTCCCAGAACTTTTTTGAGTTAGTGTTGCAGGAAGCAAATTTCTGCTTGAAAAAGCTAGCCTTGGCTTTTCTAACTGCCTGTGTATAATGGTTTCTAGCTTCCCTGAACAGCTGCATATCACGGGGGCTGTTCGATGCTAATGCAGAACGCCATAGGATGTTTTTGTGTTGGTTAAGGGCAGTCAGGTCTGGGGAGAACCAAGGGCTATATCTGTTCCTGGTTCTAAATTTATTGAATGGGGCATGTTTATTTAAGATGGTTAGGAAGGCATGTTTAAAAAATATCCAGGGATCCTCTACTGACGGGATGAGATCAATATCCTTCCAGGATACCCCGGCCAGGTTGATTAGAAAGGCCTGCTCGCTGAAGTGTTTCAGGGAGCGCTTTACAGTGATGAGTGGAGGTCGTTTGACCGCTGACCCATTACGGATGCAGGCAATGAGGCAGTGATCGCTGAGATCTTGGTTGAAGACAGCAGAGGTGTATTTAGAGGGGAAGTTGGTTAGGATGATATCTATGAGGGTCCCCGTGTTTAAGGCTTTGGGGAGGTACCTGGTAGGTTCATTGATAATTTGTGTGAGATTGAGGGCATCAAGTTTAGATTGTAGGATGGCTGGGGTGTTAAGCATGTTCCAGTTTAGGTCGCCTAGCAGCACGAGCTCTGAAGATAGATGGGGGGCAATCAGTTCACATATGGTGTCCAGAGCACAGCTGGGGGCAGAGGGTGGTCTATAGCAGGCGGCAACGGTGAGAGACTTGTTTTTAGAGAGGTGGATTTTTAAAAGTAGAAGTTCAAATTGTTTGGGTACAGACCTGGATAGTAGGACAGAACTCTGCAGGCTATCTTTGCAGTAGATTGCAACACCGCCCCCTTTGGCAGTTCTATCTTGTCTGAAAATGTTGTAGTTTGGAATTAAAATGTCTGAATTTTTGGTGGTCTTCCTAAGCCAGGATTCAGACACAGCTAGAACATCTGGGTTGGCAGAGTGTGCTAAAGCAGTGAATAGAACAAACTTAGGGAGGAGGCTTCTAATGTTAACATGCATGAAACCAAGGCTATTACGGTTACAGAAGTCGTCAAAAGAGAGCGCCTGGGGAATAGGAGTGGAGCTAGGCACTGCAGGGCCTGGATTCACCTCTACATCGCCAGAGGAACATAGGAGGAGATGATAAGATGAACGTGATACCTTCAGTCATTTGGAAATTGCTCCCAAGAATGAACCAGACTTGTCTCCAATTCTTTTTCTGAGGTCTTGGCTGAATTCTTTTGATTTTCCCATGATGTCAAGCAAAGAGGCACTGAGTTTGAAGGTAGGCCTTGAAATTCATCCACAGGTACACATCCAATTGACTCAAATGATTAGCCTATCAGAAGCTTCTAAAGCCATGACATCATTTTCTGGAATTTTCCAAGCTGTACTTAGTGTATGTGCATTTCTGGCCCACTGGAATTGTGGTACAGTGAATTATAAGTGAAATAATCTGTCTAAACAATTGTTGGAAAAATTACTTGTGTCATGCACAAAGTAGATGTCCTAACCGACTTGCCAAAACTATAGTTTGTTAACAAGAAATTTGTGGAGTGGTTGAAAAACTAGTTTTAATGACTCCCACCTAAGTGTATGTTAACTTCCGACTTCAACTGTAAGTATCAAAAGTAAAAGTATAAATCGTTTCAAATTCCTTAAATTAAGCAAACCAGATGGCAACATTTTCTTGTTTGTTTTTATTGACGGATAGCCAGGGGCAGGCTCCAACACTCAAACATAATTTAGTCTGCCAGATCAGAGGCAGTAGGGATGACCAGGGATGTTCTCTTGATAAGTGTGTGAATTGGACTATTTTCCTGTCAAAACGTAACGAGTACTTTTGGGTGTCAGCGAAAATGTAAGAGTAAGAAGTCCATTATTTTCTTTAGGAATGTAGTGAAGTAAAAGTAAAAGTTGCCAAAAATGTAAATAGTAAAGTAAAGATACCCCCCAAAAATGACTTAAGTAGTTCTTTAAAGTATTTTTACCACTGTATATATGGTGTCATTACATGGCGTTCTGAATAATACGGAGTGTTGCTGGCCTTTTTTATTTGTATTTTTTTATTTAACCTTTATTTAACCAGGTAGGCCAGTTGAGAACAAGTTCTCATTTACAAATGCGACTTGGCCAAGATAAAGCAAAGCAAACAACAACACAGAGTTACACATGGAATAAACAAACATACAGTCAATAACACAATAGAAAAATTATATGTACAGTGTGTGCAAATGAGGAAAGATAAGGGAGGTAAGGAAATAAATAGGTCATAGTGGTACATTTTTTTATGTGCAAGTAGAGATGAATGTGCAAGTAGAGATACTGGGGTGCAAAGGAGCAATAAAATAAAATAACAGTATGGGGATGAGGTAGTTGGATGGGCTATTTACAGATGGGCTATTTACAGATGGGCTATGTACAGGTGCAGTGATCTGTGAGCTGCTCCGACAACTGGTGCTTAAAGCTAGTGAGGGAGATATGAGTCTCCAGCTTCAGTGATTTTTGCAGTTCGTTCCAGTCATTGGCAGCAGAGAACTGGAAGGAAAGGCGGCCAAAGGAGGAATTGGCTTCAGGGGTGAACAGTGAGATATACAGTGCCCCCTTGAACTTTGCGACCTTTTGCCACATTTCAGGCTTCAAACATAAAGATATAAAACTGTATTTTTTTGTGAAGAATCAACAACAAGTGGGACACAATCATGAAGTGGAACACCATTTATTGGATATTTCAAACTTTTTTTAACAAATCAAAAACTGAAAAATTGGGCGTGCAAAATTATTCAGCCCCCTTAAGTTAATACTTTGTAGCGATTTTGCTGCGATTACAGCTGTAAGTCGCTTGGGGTATGTCTCTATCAGTTTTGCACATCAAGAGACTGACATTTTTTCCCATTCCTCCTTGCAAAACAGCTCGAGCTCAGTGAGGTTGGATGGAGAGCATTTGTGAACAGCAGTTTTCAGTTCTTTCCACAGATTCTCGATTGGATTCAGGTCTGGACTTTGACTTGGCCATTCTAACACCTGGATATGTTTATTTTTGAACCATTCCATTGTAGATTTTGCTTTATGTTTTGTCTTTTTGGAAGACAAATCTCCGTCCCAGTCTCAGGTCTTTTGCAGACTCCATCAGGTTTTCTTCCAGAATGGTCCTGTATTTGGCTCCATCCATCTTCCCATCAATTTTAACCATCTTCCCTGTCCCTGCTGAAGAAAAGCAGGCCCAAACCATGATGCTGCCACCACCATGTTTGACAGTGGGGATGGTGTGTTCAGCTGTGTTGCTTTTACGCCAAAGATAACGTTTTGCATTGTTGCCAAAAAGTTCAATTTTGGTTTCATCTGACCCAGAGCACCTTCTTCCACATGTCTGGTGTGTCTCCCAGGTGGCTTGTGGCAAACTTTAAACGACACTTTTTATGGATATCTTTAAGAAATGGCTTTCTTCTTGCAACTCTTCCATAAAGGCCAGATTTGTGCAATATACGACTGATTGTTGTCCTATGGACAGAGTCTCCCACCTCAGCTGTAGATCTCTGCAGTTCATCCAGAGTGATCATGGGCCTCTTGGCTGCATCTCTGATCAGTCTTTTCCTTGTATGAGCTGAAAGTTTAGAGGGACGGCCAGGTCTTGGTAGATTTGCAGTGGTCTGATACTCCTTCCATTTCAATATTATCGCTTGCACAGTGCTCCTTGGGATGTTTAAAGCTTGGGAAATCTTTTTGTATCCAAATCCGGCTTTAAACTTCTTCACAACAGTATCTCGGACCTGCCTGGTGTGTTCCTTGTTCTTCATGATGCTCTCTGCACTTTTAACGGACCTCTGAGACTATCACAGTGCAGGTGCATTTATACGGAGACGTGATTACACACAGGTGGATTGTATTTATCATCATTAGTCATTTAGGTCAACATTGGATCATTCAGAGATCCTCACTGAACTTCTGGAGAGAGTTTGCTGCACTGAAAGTAAAGGGGCTGAATAATTTTGCACGCCCAATTTTTCAGTTTTGGATTTGTTAAAATTTGAAATATCCAATAAATGTCGTTCCACTTCATGATTGTGTCCCACTTGCTGTTGATTCTTCACAAAAAAATACAGTTTTATATCTTTATGTTTGAAGCCTGAAATGTGGCAAAAGGTCGCAAAGTTCAAGGGGGCCGAATACTTTCGCAAGGCACTGTACCTGCTGGAGCGCGTGCTACGGGTGGATGCTGCTATGGTGACTAGTGAGCTGAGATAAGGCGGGGCTTTAACTAGCAAAGACTTATAGATGACCTGGAGCCAGTGGGTTTGGCGACGAATATGAAGCGAGGGCCAGCCAACAAGAGCATACAGGTCGCAGTGGTGGGTAGTATATGGGGCTTGGTGACAAAACGGATGGCACTGTGATAGACTGCATCCAATTTGCTAGGTAGAGTGTTGGAGGCTGTTTTGTAAATGACATCGCCAAAGTCAAATATAGTCAGTTTTACGTGGGTATGTTTGGCAGCATGAGTAAAGGATGCTTTGTAGCGAAATAGGAAGCCGATTCTAGATGTAATTTTGGATAGGAGATGCTTGTCTGAAAGGAGAGTTTACAGTCTAACCAGACACCTAGGTATAGTTGTCCACATATTCGAAGTCAGAACCGTCCAGAGTAGTGATGCTGGACGAGCAGGCAGGTGCAGGCAGCGATCGGTTTAAGAGCATGCATTTAGTTTTACTTGCCATTAAGAGCAGTTGGAGGCCACGGAAGGAGTGTTGTATGGCATTGAAGCTCGTCTGGAGGTTAGTTAACGCAGTGGCCAAAGAACGGCTAGAAGTATACAGAATGGTGTCGTCTGCGTAGAGGTGGATCAGAGAATCACCAGCAGCAAGAGTGTCATCATTGATGTATACAGAGAAAATAGTCAGCCTGAGAATTGAACCCTGTGGCAGCCACATAGAGATTGCCAGAGGTCCGGACAACAGGCCCTCCGATTTGACACACTGAACTCAGTCATTTGAGAAACTAAGGCACTTGAGTCTGCCGATAAGAATGTGGTGATTGACAGAGTCGAAAGCCTTGGCCAGGACAATCAATACAGCTGCACAGTATTGTCTCTTATCGATGGCAGTTATGATATTGTTTAGGACCTTGAGCGTGGCTGAGGTACACCCATGACCAGCTCGGAAACCAGATTGCCTAGCGGAGAAGGTACCGTGGGATTCGAAATGGTCGTTGATCTGTTTTTTTAACTTGGCTTTCGAAGACCTTAGAAAGGCAGGGTAGGATAGATATAGGTCTGTAGCAGTTTGGGTATAGTGTCTCCCCCTTTGAAGAGGGGGATGACCGTTGCAGCTACCCAATCTTTGGGGATCTCACACAATACGAAAGAGAGTTTGAACAGGCTAGTAATAGGTGTTTCAACAATTTCGGTGGATAATTTTAGAAAGAGAGGGTCCAGATTGTCTAGCCCGACTGATTTGTAGGGATCCAGATTTTGCAGCTCTTTCATTACATCAGCTATCTAGATTTGGGTGAAGGAGAAATGGGGGAGGCTTGGGCAAGTTGCTGTGGAGGGTGCAGGGTGCAGGGCTGTTGATCGGGGTTATGGTAGCCAGGTGGAAAGCATGGCCAGCCGTAGAAAAATGCTTCTTGAAATGCTCAATTATCGTGGCTTTATTGGTGGTGACAGTGTTTCCTAGCCTCAGTGCAGTGGGCAGCTGGGAGGAGGTGCTCTTATTCTCCATGGACTTTACAGTGTCAGAGAACTTTTTGGATTTTGTGCTACAGGATGCACATTTCTGTTTTAAAAAGCTAGCCTTTGCTTTTCTAACTGCCTGTGTATATTGGTTCCTAACTTCCCTGAAAAGTTGCATATCGCGGGGGCTATTCTATGCCAATGCAGTACGCCACAGGATGTTTTTGTGCTGGTCAAGGGCAGTCCGGTCTGGAGTGAACCAAGGGCTATATCTGTTCCTGGTTAAAAAGTTTTATTAAGTTTTCTTGTTTTTCAATCAACCAACAAAACACATTCCACATTCACAGATGTGACAGGCTTAAAAAAAAGAAGAAAAAAAAGTCTAAAAATATAATAATAATACATTTGAAAAAAAATACAATTAAAATGAAATATTAAGAAAAATAAGTGTTTTTATTTTATATTATTTATTTATTTTCCTTGGTGCATATGTACACATATATATATATACATATATATACACATACATACATATACATACATACATACATACATACAGTACATACATACATACGCACACGTACACAATTTTTTTTTATATAATAAAAAAATATATATATATAACACTTGCAGCAACACTATCAAGGTTCTTATTATCTATTTTTAGCCTTCGCTGATACGACGGGCCAATAATTCGTTTTTAGGTTTTACAGCACCTTACACAACATGTATCTCTGCACATTTCCCTAGTCACCCCGTTCACTCTGTCCAGTTTGAAATATAGTTGAATAGTGGAGACCAGAGTCTATCAAACTTGGGCTGTCTCTTGTGGAGGTCATAAGTGAGCTTTTCAAGAGGAAGAAAGTCAACAATCTGGTCAATCCACATTTTAAATGTAGGAGGGGTATTAGAGGACCACAATAGAATAATACATTTCTTAGCAAAGTATGTAATAGTCATAAGCAAATTTTCTCTGTCAGGATCAAGAACAAAGTCCTGCTGGGCATTAAGAAGATAGATACACGGGGTCATATCAAACTGTACCTCTAATATTTTATGTGCAGCAGTATGTATAGAATCAGAATCTGGCAATCTCTCTACAGCTCCAAAATACATGTATATAGGTTCCACTTTCAGAGGAACATCTTTTACAGTTAGGAGACATATCTGTTTTCATTCTATGGAGTCTCAAAGGAGTATAATACAATTTGTAGTTAGATTCTTTCATTTTTACACAAGTAGAGGTGCAGTATACCCTGTTGCAAACCTCCGCCCATAACTCATCACTGATAGTCAGACCAAGGTCCTTTTCCCAAATTATTTTCAAAGGAGTAAAGGAGGAGTCTCCTTTCTCAGAAAGGAGTCTATAGATGTAAGATATTTTGCCTTTAATGGATTGTGCTGTGACAAGAAGGGTTTCAACTTCATTCAACCGAGTTCTAAACCTCCTCTTGGAGGTAAATTAGGAAATTACATGTCTAATTTGAAGATCTTGGCACATTGAATTCCCTGCAGAGCTCTTGAAAGGATTTCAGTGTAGTGGTTTTCTGATGAAATAGGTCTGAAAAGGTCCTGATTCCTAGAGTATGCCATAGATTAAAGTTGGCAACCCTCAGGGCTTTTGGCAAGTCTGGGTTGCCTACTATAGGCAAGTGAGAACATATTTGGGAGGAAATGCCCAGGTATTTCTTACAGTCCCTCCACGCTAGTAGGGTGCTGTAAATCACAAAGGTTTTGGCTATGTTCCCTACTTCACTAAAGTTATTCATGAATATAATTGAGCTTAAGGGCAATGAACCACAGGATTGGGCTTCTATCTGAATCCACGTCGACTCTTGTCTGTTTGTGATCCATGTTAGCATGTTGCGGATTTGGGCAGACCAGTAGTACAATTGAAGGGAGGGAAGGGCAAGACCACCCTTAGATTCAGGTTTCGATAGAGTGGAAAACTTGATCCTAGGTTTTTTATTGCCCCATATAAATTTGGTGATGCTTTGGTTAGTTGTTTTGAAAAAGGAAACTGGGAGATAGCATGGGAGCATCTGAAATAAGTAGTTCAGTCTAGGGAGGACGTTCATACGGATGAAATTAATTCTTCCTACTAAGCTAATTGGGAGGGAGATCCAGGTTTGGAGATCGTTCTTGATTCGATCCAGGAGTGGAAGATAATTGTCCTTGAAAAGGCTATTCAGATCTGGTGTTATGAAGATCCCGAGGTATTGAAACCCTTGTGTTTTCCATTGGAAAGGACATATTGTCTTCATAGAGCTGGTGAGTGTAATATTGAGAGGGCAGACAGTGGATTTGTTAAAATTGATCTTATAACCTGAAAACTTGCCATACTGAGCAGTTTTGTCTAAAATGAGAGGGAGGGATTTCTCAGGGTTGGATATGTAGAGCAAGACATCATCCGCGTAAAGCGAAATCTTGTGCTGCAGGCCGCCTGCAGAAACACCCATAATACTTGGATTGCTCCTTATCAACTCTGCCAGAGGCTCCGCCCCCAACAAGTAGAGCAGGGGGGACAGCGAGCACCCTTTTCTTGTGCCCCGTTCCAGAGGGAATCTGTCAGAGTTCAGTCCATTAGTAGTCACCATGGCATTTGGATGAGAGTATAGTGATTTGATCAATTTAATAAAATTTGGGCCCATATTGAACTTTTCTAAGACTGAAAACAGAAAGCTCCACTCCATCCTGTCAAACGCCTTCTCAGCATCCAGTGAAGCCAGCAGGACAGGGGTCTTTTGTGCGTTTACTTGATCAATAATATCAAAAAGACGGCGAATGTTATCAGAAGAGTAGCTCTCTAATAAATCCAGTTTGGTCCGCTTTTATTATTTTGGGAAGAAGAGTGTTTAGTCTTTTGGCGAGCAATTTGGTAATTATTTTATAGTCGAAATCCAACAAGCTTATGGGCCGGAAGGACGAGCAGGATAGGGGGTCCTTGTCCTTTTTTAGCAACACTGTAATGCGAGCTGTGTGCATTGAGTCTGGGAAGAGAATAACTTTGAAAGAATAGCCAGGCATCCTCTACTGACGGAATGAGGTCAATATCCTTCCAGGATACCCGGGCCAGGTCGATTAAGGAGTGGTTGATGGACCTCTTCAGCTAGCAGGGAGATGGGCCTAGCATATGCTAATTGGTGCTTGCTTCGGGACAGAGACGTTAGCCAGGAGTAGCCACTCGGATAGCAGCTAGCTAGCTGCGATGATCCAGGTGAAAAGGTTCAGAGCTTGCTGTAGGAATCCGGAGATATGGAGAAGAAGAAGTCCGATTTGCTCCGGGTTGAATCGCGCTGTGCAGACTGGCAGGAGTTGTCTGGGCTAAAGGTTAGCTGATGACTGCTAGCAGTAGCTAGCTCCTGTTGGGGGTTCCGGTTCTAAAGTAAAGCAAATAGCAGATCCATACCACATTGGGTGAGGCGGGTTGCAGGAGAGTATGTTGAAGTTGAGGTTAAGAAAAATGTTTTAAAAATATATATGCGAAGAAAAAATATATAAAAATATTTAAAGACAGAACACAACAAGACGAAGACAAGACGCCTGACTGCTACGCCATCTTGGATTCTTGGACTTTTACTCCACCCATTCCATTGGCAGTCGAATAACCTCACGTGTGCTTAACTGCACTACAGAACACCCGCTAACCAAACATAAGTACAGGGCATGCTCACTGAATTAAAGGGCAACTACACAAAAAAATTGACGTTTCTTAGATTTTTCCATGGCTTCAAAAGTCATCCCCTGATTTGGTTGTGAACACACAAAATCCAATTTAGTTGTTTTCTATTAAAAAAGGTGTAAAAAAAACTGGAGTAAACCAGAACAAATGGGGATATCCAAAACCTGGAAAAACAAAAACCAAGAAAGTGGAATTTGGGAGAAGAAAAAAAAACAGTAGGCAAAAAATGTAAACTGATTTTAAAAGGTTCTACCAACGTTTTTATAGCTGTGCATGACTAAACTTTATAATGTGTGTCATCCTGCAACACAGCATTTTGGGTGAACTTGAGGTCAGGTCCAATATTGACTATATGCACCCAGGAGGGAAAGAGTTTGGGCCATCCTAGAAATGTTTTAGTGTAATATAATATATAAAATTTTTCCAACGATTTTTTGCAATGCTCTCCCAAGACGCATGACAGGGTTATAAATGCTTTGTGAAGCCTTCATTTAATATGATTTATAAGGCCTTTATTAAGAGGTCCTTATGCCACCCTTTATAAAGAACAGGTTTATGGGGCAGCAGGTAGCCTAGTGGTTAGAGCGTTGGGCCAGTGACAGAAAGGTTACTAGATCGAATCCCCGAGCTGAAAAGATAGAAATCTGTCGTTCTGAAGCTGAACAAGGCAGTTAACCCACTGTTCCTAGGCCGTCATTGTAATTAAGAATTTGTCCTTAACTGACTTGCCTGGTTAAATTTTTAAAAAGTAATATTTTACATAGTGGGTTATGTCAGATTTGACATTGGTGGTTATGTCACACAGTTAAGAAACATTTATGAACCTTTTAAAAAGCATGACATACGGTTATATTGATTCATAACACATTTATGTAGTGTTTATGAAGGCTTTATGAAGCCTTTATAAGCTGCACGCCATTTACAGCAGGGCCCTACAAGGCTTTATAGAGCATTCATAAAGACTTCATAAACACTACATAGCTTATTGTCAAACCATTTTTAAGAAAAGTCATAATACACAAAGCGTGATATAAAATGTCATTTTAAACACTACATCTTGAGCTTTGCCAAATAGTATGCATGATACTGTATAGTTCATTGGTATTTAAGTGAGATCAGAAACGCAATTCACTATCTCAAACACAGCTGAAATACGGAGTAACATTCAGTAGGAGCTCATCTGAATGCAGCACGCTCTCCTTGGTTTTACTTTTTATAGACTGAACACTTGAGAGGAGAAGCAGCCCAGTGACTACAGCGATCTGTATTCAACTCATGTTCAGCTGCATATACCTTGCGGGTCTGAGCTAACTTCAAACGAATGAGAGAGAGAGACAGAGAGAGAGAGAGTAAGTTGGGCAGAATGGAGGAGAGGACAGTGCTTTGTAAGTGCTGCCAATAAGTGGGAGAAACAGAGAAAAAAAGCCTTGACTGTGGGCACAAATAGTGTAACCTCAGCTTGCAAAACATGTCAGTTCTATTTGAAGAACAAGGATAGTCACTCAAAGAAAGACTACAGTGCCTTTTTTTATGAGTTGGTTTAATCTATATTATTGCAAATATAAAAATTACGAAGTGCCAGTCCAGCGATTCATGTATTTTTAGTCTGTGTTAATCATATTAAATTACAGACTCTCTACATATTCAATATTACCTAAGCTCTGTAAAATAGGACACAGAGGAATCATATTAATGTCACAACTGATTTAGTCCTGAAAGTCTAGAATGCTGTATTCCTTTCACAGGTATATCAGTGTATTTACAGTGCATTCGGAAAGTATTCATACCCCTTGAATTTTCCCACATTTTGTTATGTTACAGCCTTATTCTAAAATGCATTAAATATGTTTTTTCCTCATCAATCTAAACACATACATCACAGGTTTTTAGAAATGTTTGCAAATTTATTAAAAATAAAGAAAAAATTGAGCTCAGGTGCATCCTGTTTCCATTGATCATCCATTGATGTTGTAGAAATGTTTCTACAACATGATTGGAGTCCACCTGTGATAAATTAAATTGATTGGGCATGATTTGGAAAGGCACACACCTGTCTATATAAGGTCCCACAGTTGACAGTGTATGTCTGAGCAGAAACCAAGC
Organism: Oncorhynchus clarkii lewisi; assembly: GCF_045791955.1. NCBI lineage: Eukaryota > Metazoa > Chordata > Actinopteri > Salmoniformes > Salmonidae > Oncorhynchus > Oncorhynchus clarkii. The sequence goes on from NC_092147.1 coordinate 50,516,916, forward strand.
CATGAGGTCGAAGGAATTGTCTGTAGAGCTCCAAGACAGGATTGTGTCGAGGCACAGATCTGGGGAAGGGTAACGAAAAAATTATTTAGCGTCAAAGTTCCCCAAGAACACAGTGGCCTCCACCATTCTTAAATGGAAGAAGTTTGGAACCACCAAGACTCTTCCTAGAGCTGGCCGCCCGGACAAACTGAGCAATTGGACGAGAAGGGCCTTGGTCAGGGAGGTGACCAAGAACCCAATGGTCACTCTGACATAGCTCCAGAGGTCCTTTGTAGAGATGGGAGAACCTTCCAGAAGGACAACCATCTTTGCAGCACTCCACCAATCAGGCCTTTATGGTTGAGGCCAGATGGAAGCCACTCTTCAGTACATTAAAACCCGCTTGGAGTTTGCCAAAAGGCACCTAAAGGACTCTCAGACCATGAGAAACAAGATTCTCTGGTCTGATGAAACCAAGATTGGAATCTTTGGCCTGAATGCCAAGCGTCACGTCTGGAGGAAACCTGGCATCTTCCCTATGGTGAAGCATGGTTGAGGCAGCATCATGCTGTGTGGGATGTTTTTTAGCAGCAGGGACTGGGAGACCAGCCAGGATCGAGGGAAAGATGAACAGAGCAAAGTACAGCGAGATCCTTGATGAAAACCTGCTCCAGAGCGCTCAGGACCTCAGACTGGGGCGAAGGTTCACCTTCCAACAGGACATCGACCCTAAGTACACAGCCAAGACAACGCAGAAGTGACTTCAGCACAAATCTCTGAATGACTTGAGTGGCCTAAGCAGAACACGGACTTGAACTTGATCGAAAATCTCTGGAGAGACCTGAAGATGGTTGTGCAGCAACGCTCCCCATCCAACCTGACAGAGCTTGAGAGGAGGATCTGCAGAGAAGAATGGAAGAAACTCCCCAAATACAGGTGTAATCACTGCCAAAGGTGCTTCAACAAAGTACTGAGTAAAGGGTCTGAATACTTATGTAAATGTCTTTTATTTTTATTTTATAACTTTGCAAACTTTTCTAAAAAACAGTTTTTGCTTTGTCATTATGGGGTATTGTGTGTAGATTGATGAGGGGGGGGAACAATTGAATAGTTTTTAGAATAAGGCTGTAACGTAATAAGATGTGGAAAAAGTAATGGGTTCTGAATACCTTCGGGAATGCACTGTATTTACTATGATCCACAGTGATTGTAGTCCATAGTAATTGTAGTATGGTAGTACAATTATGTTAACCTATTTTACATAAAATGCACATGAAACCTCAAAGAACCGATAAACACACAGGACTGGTGGAAATGCATGCATACATTTTTTTATCAAGTTGATTTACATTTTCTTTTATCAACAACTATAAATAGTAGCTGTTATTTTGGTGTTTGTTCAAGAACTCTGAGGAAAGGAAGCATTTGTACACTGCTGAGTGTTGTGACATTAGACGTGTAGGTGAAGTGAGAACTTCAAAAGTACCTATTTCTGAACAAGTCTGGCGTATATAATAGCATTTTCATAAGTGAAAACTGTAAGGATGGAGAGAGAGAAGAAGAAGAAGAAGAATGAGAAGAAGAAGAAGAATGAGAAGAAGAAATACAGCAGCAGTTCCCTAGCCACCCTCAGTCCCACTCCTGCTGTCTCACCTCACTGACATAGATAGCCATGTCCTCCTCCTCGTCTGTCCTGTAACACAACGTCAGGCCCAGCTTCTCCTGGCTGTTCAGTCGACACAGCTCCACCTCCTGCAGACATACAGAGAACAGAGGTTAACAAAACCACACACGGATAACAACACTAACCAGCTTCTCCTGGCTGTTGAGTCGAACACAGCTCTTGGGGCAGCAGGGTAGCCTAGTGGTTAGAGCGTTTGACTAGTAACCGGAAGGTTGCAAGTTCAAATCCCCGAGCTGACAAGGTACAAATACAGTGCCTTGCGAAAGTATTCGGCCCCCTTGAACTTTGCGACCTTTTGCCACATTTCAGGCTTCAAACATAAAGATGTATTTTTTTGTGAAGAATCAACAACAAGTGGGACACAATCATGAAGTGGAACGACATTTATTGGATATTTCAAACTTTTTTAACAAATCAAAAACTGAAAAATTGGGCGTGCAAAATTATTCAGCCCCCTTAAGTTAATACTTTGTAGCGCCACCTTTTGCTGCGATTACAGCTGTAAGTCACTTGGGGTATGTCTCTATCAGTTTTGCACATCGAGAGACTGAAATTTCTTCCCATTCCTCCTTGCAAAACAGCTCGAGCTCAGTGAGGTTGGATGGAGAGCATTTGTGAACAGCAGTTTTCAGTTCTTTCCACAGATTCTCGATTGGATTCAGGTCTGGACTTTGACTTGGCCATTCTAACACCTGGATATGTTTATTTTTGAACCATTCCATTGTAGATTTTGCTTTATGTTTTGGATCATTGTCTTGTTGGAAGACAAATCTCCGTCCCAGTCTCAGGTCTTTTGCAGACTCCATCAGGTTTTCTTCCAGAATGGTCCTGTATTTGGCTCCATCCATCTTCCCATCAATTTTAACCATCTTCCCTGTCCCTGCTGAAGAAAAGCAGGCCCAAACCATGATGCTGCCACCACCATGTTTGACAGTGGGGATGGTGTGTTCAGCTGTGTTGCTTTTACGCCAAAGATATTGTTTTGCATTGTTGCCAAAAAGTTCAATTTTGGTTTCATCTGACCAGAGCACCTTCTTCCACATGTTTGGTGTGTCTCCCAGGTGGCTTGTGGCAAACTTTAAACGACACTTTTTATGGATATCTTTAAGAAATGGCTTTCTTCTTGCCACTCTTCCATAAAGGCCAGATTTGTGCAATATACGACTGATTGTTGTCCTATGGACAGAGTCTCCCACCTCAGCTGTAGATCTCTGCAGTTCATCCAGAGTGATCATGGGCCTCTTGGCTGCATCTCTGATCAGTCTTCTCCTTGTATGAGCTGAAAGTTTAGAGGGACGGCCAGGTCTTGGTAGATTTGCAGTGGTCTGATACTCCTTCCATTTCAATATTATCGCTTGCACAGTGCTCCTTGGGATGTTTAAAGCTTGGGAAATCTTTTTGTATCCAAATCCGGCTTTAAACTTCTTCACAACAGTATCTCGGACCTGCCTGGTGTGTTCCTTGTTCTTCATGATGCTCTCTGCGCTTTTAACGGACCTCTGAGACTATCACAGTGCAGGTGCATTTATACGGAGACTTGATTACACACAGGTGGATTGTATTTATCATCATTAGCCATTTAGGTCAACATTGGATCATTCAGAGATCCTCACTGAACTTCTGGAGAGAGTTTGCTGCACTGAAAGTAAAGGGGCTGAATAATTTTGCACGCCCAATTTTTCAGTTTTTGATTTGTTAAAAAAGTTTGAAATATCCAATAAATGTCGTTCCACTTCATGATTGTGTCCCACTTGTTGTTGATTCTTCACAAAAAAATACAGTTTTATATCTTTATGTTTGAAGCCTGAAATGTGGCAAAAGGTCGCAAAGTTCAAGGGGGCCGAATACTTTCGCAAGGCACTGTATGTCGTTCTGCCCCTGAACAGGCAGTTAACCCACTAGGCTGTCATTGAAAATAAGAATTTGTTCTTAACTGACTTGCCTAGTTAAATAAAGGTAAAATAAAATATCACCTATACACACAGAAGAGACAAGAACACACCACCTGTTGTAGGTGTGCCAAGTACATCAATATATTAAAAAATGCAGTTATTGAAGCTGTAGCCATCATACCCGACTTGCTATCAAACAGCATATTAACTTTGGCTGGGTAGAGGAGCTTATCTTAACTGTGTGTGTGTGTGATTAAAGCTGTTCTCTAAATGTTCAGTGAACGGCTTGATCAGTCATGTCTTTGATAACTGTCAGAAGCTCTCAAGTGTTTTTACCGAGCAGCTACAGCCTAATATTAGATTATTAGTTGGTAAATAAACCCATATAATTATGCTAACGTAGTGAATATATTCAGAGTTGCATGACCCACCACTGAAGTATTCCTCATCTCTGAAGAGTCCTCATGGAGAGACAACCCACAAACCGGGAACAAACCGGGTTTTTGATAACAAAAAAAAAGATGAAATATCCTAACATTCACTATAATGTTCCCAGCAAACCAGAATTGGTTCTGTGAAAGTTTCCAGAACAATCGTTAGGTTGCAGCAAATGTTCTCATAACACAAAAACTGTCGAGTCATGCTGATGATCATATAAAACATTTGCCTTGATGTTGTCTGAATGTTCCGATAACACATTTAGTCTGTTCTTTAAAGGTTCCCAAATGTTTGTCGAAACAGTATGGTGGGATCATTGTGTTGGACATCACAAAAGACGAACTATCAAGTTGTGAAGATGATTATACAATGTATATTTTAGAATGAAAAAACATTCACTTGATGCTACAAGAACATTCCCAGAACACATTTTTTGATGTTCTTTAAAAGTTCCTAAAACATTTCTTTAGGTTATGGAAAAATTGTTGGGATATGGCAAGAGAACTGTTCAGTTGTGCAGACATTCAGAGAATGTTTGTATCATGTTGCACACCACATTCATTTGATGTTGCAAGAATGTTGACAGAACAGCCTTTCTGGGTTATTTAAAGGTTCCCGAAACATGTTGTGGTAACCGTGCGGACACATTGCAAGACATAGGTTCCAAAAGCACTAAATATGCTCAGTTGTGATGCCATTCATACAATGTTTAAGATAGGTTGCACAGGACATTCCTTTAATGTTGTAAGAATGTTGACAGAACACCTGGTCTAAGTCCTGTCAGTACAATATGTGAATATCACAAGAATATTCTTGTAACGTCCCAGACTCCCAAAACTTAATAAAATGTTCTGGAAATCTTTAAGAGTTTGCACAGAACATTCCTACAATGTTCCACAATTTCCAAATAAGTATTTTTATTTTTTATTTTAACCTTTATTTAACTAGGCAAGTCAGTTAAGAACAAATTCTTATTTACAATGATGGCCTACCAAAAGGCAAAAGGCCTCCTGCGGGGACGGGATAAAAAAAAAATCATAAATACAATATAAATATAGGACAAAACACACATCACAACAAGAGACACAGCACAACACTACATAAAGAGAGCCCTAAGACAACAACATAGCAAGGCAGCAACACATGACAACACAGCATGGTAGCAACACAACATAACAACAACATGGTAGCAGAAAAAAATGGGATGTGTCCTATAAGTAGTAGTATTGGTGGCAAATCTGATGGCCGAATGGTAAAGAACAGCTAGCCGCTCGAGAGCACCCTTACCTGCCGATCTATATATTATGTCTCCGTAATCTAGCATGCTTAGAGGGGTTCGTTTGGCAGCCGGGGTGAAAGAGGAGCGATTACGATAGAGGAAACCAAGTCTAGATTTAACTAGACGGTGCACTGTCCTTCTCCCAGCACATATCACAGCCTGCAGCTGTGATATGTGCTGAGAGAAGGACAGTGCACCGTCTAGCGATACTCCAAAGTACTTGTATGAGGTGACTACTTCAAGCTCTAAACCTTCAGAGGTAGTAATAACACCTGTGGGAAGAGGGGTATTCTTCTTACCAAACCACATGACCTTTGTTTTGGATGTATTCAAAATAAGGTTAAGGGTAGAGAAAGCTTGTTGGACACTAAGAAAGCTTTGTTGTAGAGCATTTAACACAAAATCCGGGGAGGGGCCAGCTGAGTATAAGACTACCGTCTGCATATAAATGGATGAGAGAGCTCCCTACTGCCTGAGCTATGTTGTTGATGTAAATTGAGAAGAGCGTGGAACCTAGGATCGAGCCTTGGAGTACTCCCTTGGTGACAGGCAATGGCTGTGACAGCAGATTTTCTGACTTTACACACTGCACTCTTTGAGAGAAGTAGTTAGCAAGCCAGGCCAAAGACACCTCAGAGACACCAATACTCCTTAGCCGGCCCACAAGAATGGAATGGTCTACCGTATCAAAAGCTTTGGCCAAGTCAATAGAAATAGCAGCACAATATTGCTTAGAATCAAGGGCAACGGTGACGTCATTGAGGACCTTTAAGGTTGCAGTGACACATCCATAACCTGAACGGAAACCAGATTGCATACCAGAGAGAATACTATAGACATCAAGAAAGCCAGTCAGTTGATTATTGACAAGTTTTTCCAACACTTTTGATAAACAGGGCAAAATAGAAATAGGCCTATAAGAGTTAGGATCAGCTTGATCTCCCCTTTTAAATAAAGGACGAACTGTGGCTGCCTTCCAAGCAATGGGAACCTCCGGAGAAAGGAGAGACAGGTTAAAAAGGTTTGAGATAGGCTTGGCGATGATAGCGGCAGCAACCTTAAAGAAGAAAGGGTCTAAACTATCTGACCAGATGTTTTTTGGGTTTAGTTTAAGGAGCTCCTTTAGCACCTCAGACTCAGTGACTGCCTGCAGGGAGAAACGTTGTTGCAGGACAGGGGAAAAAGAGGAAGAAGCATCAGGGATAACCGTATTAGAAGGGGTGGGAGATGAGGAAATGTTGGACGGGCGAGGAGGCATGGCTGAGTCAAATAGGAATCCTGACTTAATGAAGTGGTGATTAAAGAGCTCAGCCATGTGCTTCTTGTCAGTAACAACCACATCATCAACATTAAGGGACATGGGCAGCTGTGAGGAGGAGGGTTTATTCTCCAGGTCTTTAACCGTTTCCCCAGAACCCCTTGGGGTTAGACCCACAGAGCGAGAACTGCTCCTTAAAGTAACTAACTTTGGCCTTCCCGGATAGCCTGAGTGCACTTATTTCTCATTTGCCTGAACGATAGCCTGTCAACCTGAGTATGCGTGTGCCGAGCCTTTCGCCAGATGCAATTCTTGAGGCAGAGTGACTCAATAAGATCACCCTCGAACCAGGGGCTGAACCTGTTTTTAATTCTCATTTTCCTTTTTGGGGGCGTGTGACATTTATGACGTTCATAGGATATTTGTTTTAGGATTAACATAATATTCCATTGATGGGCAACCTAATTAAATGTTCTGGGAACCTTTAAAGAACCAATAACAACTGGACAGTTTCAGAGTTTGTGAAAATGTATTTTGTGACGTCGCCCACAATGTTCCCACCATACTTTTGCATGAAAGGGGGCCAAAGCCATATCAATCATATCAATACCATATAATCATATGGCCTTGTATACCACACACCTTTAGATTAATAGCTATTTTCTGAACCTAATGGACATAAATAGCAGGACATTGATAACGGAAGGAAATTACATCTCCATCATCACTTTCAAAAATCATTACACACATACAGTAGGGTAGGCTACAGCACCAACAACTAGACTAGAAAAACAACAAATAATCCAGCTGGTTGTGTCCCAATGTTATAACACGTCAGGGGTGTTGAGGGGAATCGAGTGTGAAATGGCCTCTCCACAAGGCCTTCATTAACGCACCACAGACTCCTCTAGACACTGTATATGTGTGCGTACGTGCGGCTGTGTGTGTGTGTGTGTGTGTGTGTGTGTGTGTGTGTGTGTGTGTGTGTGTGTGTGTGTGTGTAGAACAGGGGCGAAGGGGCAAAGGGGGCTCAAATAGGTTTGGGAAGAAGAAATAAAGGAAATAGAGAGATACATTTTCTCCGTGACATCTGTGGGTTGGCTGGTTACACGTGTCAGATATGTCAGACACTTTGGGAGCGAGGGGAGAAGAGGGGGGGATCAGAGACCAAAGGCAGGAAGAGGAGAGAGCGGAAAGTGGGAGCAAATAGAGCTGCCACAGACAGCCACCTGGTGCCTCTCCACTCCAGCAATACTGTATGTCCCCTCATTGAGACACTCCCTAAGGCTTCCCAATCTACCACAGCCCCATCCACCCCATTTCCTCTCCCACCAAAGCCCTCCGCCCCCTTCCCATCCTCCCCTGCTCCACCCTGGCCATACTGTATATGCCCCCATCCCCTTCTAGCCACTGACTCCCCCAAGGCTCTCCCACCTCCTCCTCCCCCTTTACCCCCATCCTTCCCACTGTGACAGACAATCAAAGAGACCCGGTGTCCATTGACATTTAAAAACAAACATATATTTCACCTTTATTTAACCAGGTAGGCTGGGCCTGGCCAAGATAAAGCAAAGCAGTGCGACACAAACAACAACACGGAATGGAATAAACAAACATATAGTCAATAACACAATAGAAAAAAAGTCTATGTACAGTGTGTGCAAATGAGGTAAGATAAGGGAGGTAAGGAAATAAATAGGCCATAGTGGCGAAAAATTGCTATTTAGCAAATAAATACTGGAGTGATAGAGGTGCAGAAGATGAATGTGCAAGTAGAGATACTGGGGTACAAATCATCAAAAAAAAATATTTAAAAAATAACAGTATGGGGATGAGGATGGGCTATTTACAGATAGGCTATGTACAGGTGCAATGATCTGTGAGCTGCTCTGACAGCTGGCGCTTAAAGTTAGTGAGGGAGATATGAGTCTCCAGTTTCAGTGATTTTTGCAATTCGTTCCAGTCATTGGCAGCAGAGAACTGGAAGGAAAGGCGGCCAAATGGGGAATTGGCATTGGGGGTGACCAGTGAAATATACCTGCTGGAGTGCGTGCTACGGGCGGATGCTGCTATGGTGACTAGTGAGCTGAGATAAGGCAGGGCTTTACCTAGCAAAGACTTATAGATGACCTGGAGCCAGTGGGTTTGGCGACGAATATGAAACGAGGGCCAGCCAACGAGAGCATACAGGTCACAGTGGTGGGTAGTATATGGGGCTTTGGTGACAAAACGGATGGCACTGTGATAGACTGCATCCAATTTGCTGAGTAGAGTGTTATTTTGAGGCTATTTTGTAAATGACATCGCCAAAGTCAAGGATATGAGGGTATGTTTGGCAGCATGAGTGAAATAGGAAGCCGATTCTAGATTTAATTTTGGATTGGAGATGCTTAATGTGAGTCTGGAAGGAGAGTTTACAGTCTAACTAAGTCAGAACTGTCCAGAGTAGTGATGCTGGACGGGCAGGCAGGTGCTGGTAGCGATCGGTTGAGCATACATTTAGTTTTACTTGCATGTAAGAGCAGTTGGAGGCCACGGAAGGAGAGTTGTATGGCATTGAAGCTCGTCTGGAGGTTAGTTAACACAGCGTCCAAAGAATGGCTAGAAGTATACAGAATGGTATCATCTGCGTAGAGGTGGATCAGAGAATCACCAGCAGCAAGAGCGACATCATTGATGAGTCGGCCCGAGAATTGAACCCTGTGGCATAGAGACTGCCAGAGGTCCGGACAACAGGCCCTCCTCCGATTTGACACACTTGAACACTGTCTGATAAGTAGTTGGTGAGCCAGGCGAGGCAATCATTTGAGAAACCAAGGCTGGTGAGTCTGCCAATAAGAATGTGGTGATTGACAGAGTCAAAGCCTTGGCCATGTCTACGAATATAGCTGCACATTATTGTCTCTTATCGATGGAGGTCATGACCAGCTCGGAAACCAGATTGCATAGCGGAGAAGGTACAGTGGGATTCGAAATGGTTGGTGATCTGTTTGTTAACTTGGCTTTCAAAGACCTTAGAAAGGCAGGGTAGGATATATATATATGTCTATAGCAGTTTGGGTCCGTGGCAGCTTTCCAATCTTTGGGAATCTCAGACGATACGAAAGAGAGGTTGAACAGGCTAGTAATAGGATTTGCAACAATTTCAGGTGATAGTTTCAGAAAGAGAGACATGCTGCAACACTAATCAACCTGGACTCAGACGTAACATAGTAAATGTAAATCTGTCCTTCTCCATTTCGTATGGTATGTATTAATTTATGGATGTCCATCATCTGGGGCGGCAGGGTAGCCTAGTGGTTAGAGCGTTGGACTAGTAACCCGAAAGGTTGCAACTTCAAATCCTCGAGCTGACAAGGTACAAATCTGTCGTTCTGCCCCTGAACAGGCAGTTAACCCACTGTTCCTAGGAATTTGTTCTTAACTGACTTGCCTAGTTAAATATCATATTTTGTATGATATGTTACAAAAATGTTAAGAATTTGCAATATGTATGATACTGTGTTACGAATTTCAATTTGTTGTGGCTAAAGTTAGCTAGGTAGCTAAAATTAGCTAGGTTAGCATTAGGGCTTTTGCTGTGAATGTATTACCGCCACACCAGCAGTCATGAGTCATGACCACATTAAAATGCCATGTGACTGCTAAGTTACAGTAATCACCTCTTACGCACTCTGGACATGCTTTAGTAGTACCCAACTCGCTAACGATCATCAGGTCGCTAATAACCTGGTTCTCAAGGCTCTATTGTCCCTCTAACATCAATGCAAATGCAATGGAAAATCACATCAAAAACTTGTCATCAAAACAGTATGTGCTTTTAAATCTCACCTCACTGTGATTGATCAATTTGAAGAAAGAAGTTCAACAACAGGTTGAAACTGAGTGGAAAACTTTGTCGTTGTGGATGTTGTTTCAAAGCCTAACACAACGAAAATAGACAACGCTCTCTAAGGTGTTGACTCATTCAAAACACTCATATGCATATTAGAGCTTATGCATACGAATAGGCCTATATTGTCACGGATCCCTCCAGTACTGTTGCTCATTCCGTGAACCAGTTTCGGAGGTCTACGTCACCGGTCTCTAGGCACTGAACTGTCTAATTAAGCACACCTGGTTCCTATTTCCCACAGATTGTATTGGTATAAATGTGCCCTTTGTTCTCCATTGGGCTGTTAATTATTGTTCCAATGTCCGTTGTGCCTGTGAGTACCTGTGCTGTGTTGTTTTGGCTTTTTTTCCATTTGGGATGCGCATATATGATTACAGGTCTCGTCCCATGGTGTATCATTGTGCGATTGTGTTTTCAGGTCTTAGTTTGGTCAGGGCGTGAGTTGGGGTGGGCATTCTGTTTTGTGTTCTATGTTTTCTATTTCTATGTGTTTGGCCTGGTATGGTTCCCAATCAGAGGCAGCTGGCAATCGTTGTCTCTGATTGAGAACCATACCTAGGCAGCCTGTTCTCCCACTATGGGTTGTGGGTAGTTATTTTCTGTTTAGTGTTTTTGTTGCACCTTACAGAACTGTTCGTTTGTCGGTTTGTTGTTTTTGTTCAACAGTTTAATTAAAGTTATGAAAACATACTATCTATGTTCCCGAACAGATTTCACTTGGTTCCCAAATGAAGAATTGGGCAGCTACAGTACCAGGGCTGGAGAGCCTATGGCATACAGAGTTTTGATCTGTCACACAGCTAGAGGCTGCATGATCCTCAAACAGTGGTTGATGCGTGGCGTGAAATAACTGGAATAACCCACGAACCAGCGGGAAAGTGGTCTCCATTCGCTATTCGAGTGCATACAGTGCGCAAAACTCATTTTACATCGTAAAGACAAGATTACATTTAGAATAGTATGATGGTAGACAGAGTGACCAGCGTGTGCATCCTGAGGCAAGGAACAGAGCACAAGCTTTTTTTGTGTGTCTTTCTCAAATCATCAATAGCCTATAGTCGCATCATGCAGCCCAAATAAGTTTTGATTTCTAAGACATTCTAAGGTTCGTATCATTCACAACTAAAGTTGCCAAATAAGTAGAAATCTAGTGTATAGGACTTTTACGCTCAACATAGCCACTGCATATGCACACTTGCTCCGGAATGGTAAAAATATCCTTTCCATTTTATTCAGCTAAGTTCAAGTATATTCTTCTTACTATAAAATCATATACACTGAACAAAAAATATAAATGCTAAAAATAAATGCTGAAATAAAATGTCCAAGAAATCTTATATTAGTAGAAAAAGCTTATTTCTTTGGGAGACAGGTGCAGGATTACATAATATTTGTTATTATTATTTCGCCCTAATTACAGCGTGCCATGTAAAGGCACGGGGACGAAAACCAAACAAACACGTAACAAAACACAGAGTTGAAACTCAAACAAAATAGCGAGGACCACGAATAAATAACACAAGCGCACAATGATACAACATGGGACAAGACCCGTAATCATCTGCACAGTACAAGTGGCACGAAAGCCAAAGGATCTCACACGACCAATGGACATTGTAACCATAATCGACAGGACAATGGTGAACAAAGGGCACACTTATAAAATTACTAATCAATGGGAATAGGGGCCAGGTGTGCATAATGACAGTTCCGGAGGGATCCGTGACAAGAAATGTGTTTACATCCCTGTTAGTGAGTATTTTATCCTTTGTCAAGATAATCCATCCACCTGACAGGTGTGGCATATCAAGAAGCTGATTAAACTGCATGATCATTACACAAGAATTACTGCACAAACTGTCATAGACGGTCTCAGTGAAGCTCATCTGCGTGCTCATCGCCCTAACCAGGGTCTTGACCTGACTGCAGTTCGGCGTCGTAACCGACTTCAGTGGGCAAATGCTGGCACACTGGAGAAGTGTATTCTTCATGGATGAATCCCATTATGAACTGTACCGGGCAGATGGCAGACAGCGTGCATGGTGTCGTGTGGGCGAGTGGTTTGCTGATATCAACGTTGTGAACAGATTGCCCCATGGTGGCAGTGGGGTTATGGTATGGGTAGACATAAGCTACGGACAACAAACACAATTTCATTTTATTGATAGAAATTGGAATGCACAGAGATATCGTGAAGAGATCCTGAGGCCTATTGTCATGCCATTCATCTGTAGCCATCACCTCATGTTTCAGCATAATAATGCACTGCCCCATGTCGCAAGGATCTGTATAAAATGCCTGGAAGCTGAATATGCTCCAGTTCTTCCAAGGCCTGCATACTCACCAGACGCCGCCCATTTGGGATGCTCTGGATCGACGTGTACGACAGCATGTTCCAGTTCCCACCAATATACAGCAAGTTTGCACAGCCATTGAAGAGGAGTGGGACAACATTCCATGGGCCACAATCAACAGTCCGATCAACTCTATGTGAAGGAGATGTGTTGTGCTGCATGAGCAAATGATGGTCACACCAGATACTGACTGGTTTCCTGATCCACGCTCCTATGTACGCGTATTTGTGACCAACAGATGCATATCTTGTTTTCCCAGTCATTTGAAATCCATAGATTAGGGCCTAATGAATGTATTTCAATTAACTGATTACCTTATATGAACTGTAACTCAGTAAACATGTTAAAATTGTTGCATGTTGCATAAAATAATGGCACGGGACTTATAAGCGTATCTTGTCTGCTAAGCTTACACCCAGTATGTGGTATGTGGCATAGACAGATACCATACCAACTCATATTCTGTTCTTCTGAAATCCATTTTCTTCATATCATAATGTTTCTTTAAACCTACCTAAAACCAATAATTGATTTGTTTATTTATTTATTATTATTTGTTTATTAGACTTTTTAAAATATACAGTTGAAGTCGGAAGTTTACATACACCTTAGCCAAATACATTTAAACTCAGTTTTTCACAATTCCTGACATTTAATCCTAGTAAAAGTTCCCTGTCTGAGGTCAGTTAGGATCACCACTTTATTTTAAAAATGTGAAATGTCAGAATAATAGTAGAGAGAATGATTTATTTCAGCTTTTAATGACAAGGTACAAATGAACAGGCAGTTATTTCAGGCCGTCATTGAAAATAAGAATTTGTTCTTAACTGACTTGCCTGGTTAAATAAAGGTAAAATAAAAAAAAAATAAAATAAAAAAATTCATCACATTCCCAGATTCCCAGTGGGTCAGAAGAAGAAGTTTACATTCACTCAATTAGTATTTGGTAGCATTGCCTTTAAACTGTTTAACTTGGTTTAACTTGGGTTAAACGTTTTCCACGCTGTTTAAAGGCACTGTCAACTTAGTGTATGTAAACCTCTGACCCACTGGAATTGGGATACAATGATAAGTGAAATAATCTGTCTGTAAACAATTGTTGGGAAAATGACTTGTTGTGTCGTCATGCACATGGTAGATGTCGTAACCGACTGGCCAAAACTATAGTTTGTAAACAAGAAATTTGTGGAGTGGTTGAAAAACGAGTTTTAATGACTCCAACCTAAGTGTAAACTTCCGACTTCAAGTGTAGATGTTCCATAGGCGCGGATCAGCGGCTAGTACGCAGCTTGTAAGTGTGGATGCCTGGAGATGCTAAACATGTTTATGCAAGTTACTGGGCAATTACCGTGACACTGTCAGTCTTTTGCGTGACAATAACCAGCTGACAGAATTTCATGACCACCACAGCCTTAGTTAGGGCTAACGTTAGGGTCATGGTTAGGGTTGAAGTTAGGGTCGTGGTTAGGGTTAACGTTAGGGGAAATGTATTGGTCACATACACATATTTAGCAGGTGTCATTGCGGGTGTAGCGAAATGCTTGTGTTCCCAGCTCCGACAGTGCGGTAATATCTAACAATTCACAACAATACACGCAAATCTAAAGTAAAAGAATGGAGTTAAGAACTATATAAATATTAGGACGAGCAATGTCGGAGTGGCACTGACTAAAATACAGTAGAATAGAATACAGTATATACATATGAAATGAGTAAAGCAGTATGTCAACATTATTAAAGTGACTAGTGTTCCATTATGCGAGCAGTGCAGTTGATGTACCAGGTGGTGATACATTTCTTCAGCCTCCTGAGGTTAAAGAGACGCTGTTGCGCCTTCGTCATCACACTGACTGTGTGGGTGGACCATTTCAGATCGTCGATGATGTGTACGCGGAGGAACTTGAAGATTTTCACCTTCTCCACTGTGGTCCCGTCGATGTGGATAGGGTCGTGCTCCCTCTGCTGCGTGCTCTCTCCATGATCAGCTCCCTCGTTTTGTTAACGTTGAGGGAGAGGTTATTTTCCTGGCACCACTCCGCCAGGGTCCTCACCTCCTCCCTGTTGGCTGTCTCATCATTGTTGGTAATCAGGCCTACTACTGTTGTGTCGTCTGCAAACTTGATGATTGAGTTGGAGGCATGCGTGGCCAAGCAGTCATGGGGGTACAGGGAGAACAGAAGGGGGCTGAGCACACACCCTTGTGGGGACCCTGTGTTGATGATCAACGTAGTGGAGGTGTTGTTTCCTACCTTCACCACCTGGGGGTGGAAGTCATGAAGTCAAGGACCCAGTTGCAATGGGCGGGGTTCAGTGGTGGATGCTGAGCTATAGTCAATGAACAGCATTCTTACATAGGTATTCCTCTTGGGAGCGGGCCACGTCGTTGGCACTGTGTTACCCTCAAAGAGCGCAAAGGAGGTGTTACGCCTGTTTTGTGCACTCAGTATCTATTGTCAGAGCTCTCTGGTCTTCATTTCTTTTGACAGACTACACCTGCTGACACCTCAGATCTCTAACGGACTGTTTCTCCATGCAATGAATGTGTCCCAAATAGCACCCTATTCCCTATAGGCCCTGGTCAAAAGTAGTGCTCTAGGATAGGAATACCAAATAGCACCCTATTCCCTACAGGCCCTGGGCAAAAGCAAATCACTATATAGTGAAACGATTGCCTTTTGGGATGCAGCCGATGACAACTTAAAATCCCCGTCACTGAATGAAAGAGGATATGAAAGGAAAAGGGATGAAAGGACCTACAGCTGAAGAGATATGAAAAGGGAAATAAAAATATCAGTCAAACCAGTGACATTATAACTGCTGCTAACGGTGTATCGTTTGACACCATCATTGGAAGCGTTAGACACAGCGACTGAGACTACTGGGGGCTTCGTGACGCAATAAAGGAGCCATGAAGGAAACAGAGTGTGTGTGTGTGGCGTCAATGTCGACGAGAGGAATTAATAAGTAATAGACATTTTTTTCTTCTTCTGTAAAATATCCTCTAAAAACGGTATATGAAAGCCTAGGGGAATGTCTAGGTGACGTGATGTTCAACAGGAAGAGTTTTTGATGTCAAATATCTGCCTGATCCATGTGGTTGTCTCGCAGACATCTCGCTAAAAATATCCCACACAAATCATCAAATGAAACCGAAGGCACAAGTGAAAGTGTGTGATGTTTTAATGTCTTTTCCCATCTTGTTGAGTGGAAGAAGACAGAATAAGTTAGTATAAGTAATGTGGTGGTAGAGTGGAGAGGACCTGTGGCTAAATGAACAGGAAAAACAGATAGACGTGATTAGGAGAAGATGGATAAAACATTGTGGAATGTGTGTGTGTGTCTGGAATGGGAAGTGTTCTGGCAGCCCCCCCCCCCCCCTTCCCCCCACACACACACACACACACACTGGTGTGTAAATCCTTGATAAGGCAAAGGGCCCCTTCTCCTGATCCATCACATACACTCTGTGTTCCCTCTCTCTCCCTCCTTTCCCTTTTTCCATTTTCCGGGCGAGCTCTCAGCCTCTCAGGCGGGAGATTGCGATGTAGCGGCTGCAGAGCGGGGACGGGGGACGATGGCCTGACAGTAAATTAATGACTGCGATGGCGTGATTAGAAGGGACTGCCGCCCACCGTCAGGCTGCATTGGATGCTGTCATAATAATCACTGCCTTTGATTACCAGTAATTGAAAAAGTTCTCTGTGGATGGCTGCCACCCGGTACAGGCAGAGAAGAGAGGGGAGAGCTCCTCTCCTATCAGCGAGAAAGAGAGGGAAGATGACGAAGTGCTCCTCTCATAGTGGAGAGGAACGTGGCAAAACACTTTCCTGCTAAAAGCTTAAGATATAGCCTAATACATCTGGTGAAGAAATGGCCCTATGATCTACCGTGTATATTGTATCAGGCCTACCTATTCAATCAATCCCTCATGTTCCTCTATTTAAATGCACAGTGCCCAGTGAAAGTACACACCCCTTGCACAGCTTGCACATTTTGCTGCCTTAAAATAAAAATAAATAATTTATACAATTATATTAATGTCATACTAATCTACACAATCTACTCCACATTTCAAAGTGAAAGAACAACTCTAAACTCATAAAGAAACATCCCTTTTTCAGGACCCTGTCTTTCAAAGATAAGTCGTAAAAAATACAAATAACTTCACAGATCTTCATTGTAAAGGATTTAAACACTGTTTCCCATGCGTGTTCAATGAACCATAAACAATTAATGAACAAGCACCTGTGGAACGGTCGTTAAGACACTAACAGCTTACAGACGGTAACCAATTAAGGTCACAGTTATGGACACTTAGGACACTAAATAAATTGCAATGTCCTTACTGTGAGACGTTTAAGACAGCGCTACAGGGAGACAGGATGGACAGCTGATCGTCCTCTCAGTGGCAGACAACGTGTAACAACACCTGCACAGGATCGGTACATCCGAACAGCACCAGCGGGACAGGTACAGGATGGCAACAACAACTGCCCGAGATACAACAAGAACACACAATCCCTTCATCAGTGCTCAGACTGTCCGCAATAGGCTGAGAGAGGCTGGACTGAGGGCTTGTAGGCCTGTTGTAAGGCAGGACTTCACCAGACATCACCGGCCACAACATCGCCTATGGGCACAAACCCACCTTCGCTGGACCAGACAGGACTGGCAAAAAGTGCTCTTCACTGACGAGTCGCGGTTTTGTCTCAGCAGGGGGTGTTTATCTTTGAAGGAATGAGCGTTACACCGAGGCCTGTACTCTGGAGCGGGAACGATTTGGAGGTGGAGGGTCCGTCATGGTCTGGGGCGGTGTGTCACAGCATCATCGGACTGAGCTTGTTGTCATTGCAGGCAATCTCAACGCTGTGCGTTACAGGGAAGACATCCTCCTCCCTCATGTGGTACCCTTCCTGCAGGATCATCCTGACATGACCCTCCAGCATGACAATGCCACCAGCCATACTGCTTGTTCTGTGCGTGATTTTCTGCAACACTGAATGTCAGTGTTCTGCCATGGCCAGCGAAGAGCCCGGATCTCAATCCTATTGAGCACGTCTGGAACCTGTTGGATCGGAGGGTGAGGGCTAGGGCCATTCTCCCCAGAAATGTCCAGGAACTTGCAGGTTCCTTGGTGGAAGAGTGGGGTAACATCTCAAGAACTGGCAAATCTGGTGCAGTCTATGAGGAGGAGAAGCACTACAGTACTTAATGCCTGGTGGCCACACCAGATACTGACTGTTACTTTTAATTTTGACCTCCCCTTTGTTCAGGGACACATTATTCCATTTCCGTTAGTCACATGTCTGTGGAACTTGTTCAGTTTATGTCTCAGTTGTTTAATGTTATGCTCATACAAATATTTACACATGAAGACGTTTGCTGAAAATAAATGCAGTTGACAGGGAGGTGACATTTCTTTTTTAGAACATTTTCAGAGCTAATAAAAATAAATGAAATGTCTTGATTGCGTATATCTTCACACACAAGATTCTACCAACTTTGAACAATTGTTATGGCAACACACAGTATATTAATTGTTTTTGTCATAATTGCACAAGCTCAGTAAATTTGGTTGGAAATCATCGATGGACAGGAATACTCAAATAATATCAAAATGTATTTGTCACAACAGATTTAGACTAACAGTGAAACGCTTACTTACGAGCCCTTACCAATGACACGAAGAGAAAAAAATATAGAAACAATTATAATACAAGGAATAAATACACAATGAGTAACGATAACTTGGCTATATACACAGAGTACGAGTTGATTGCCAGGGGTACAAGGTAATTGAGGTGGCTATGTACATACAGTATAGGTAGGGATAAAGTGACTAGGCAAAAGGATAGATAATAAACAGTAGCAGCAGAGTCAGAAGAGAGGTGCAGTGAAATGTTGTTTTACAGGGTCAGGAATAGTAGTATGGCGCCCCTGGACCGGATTATGGTTAAGTGCCTTGCTCAAGGGTACATTGACAGATGTTTCACCTTGTCTGCTCAGTTATTCGAACCAACAACCTTTTGGTTACAGGCCCAATGCGCTAACCACTGGGCTACCTGCCACCCATCCGGAGCTGTTTAGGGTCCTGTTGGTTCCAGACTTGGTGCATCGGTACCACTTGCCGTGGTACCAGGGCCTTTCTCTGACATCACCTGGTATAGAGGTCCTGGATGGCAGGGAGCTCGGCCCCAGTGATGTACTGGGTGTACCGTCTGTACTGCCTTGCGTTCGGATGCCAAGCCGTTGCCATACCAAGCGGTGATGCAGCCAGTCAAGATGCTCTCAATGGTGCAGCTGGAGAACTGTGGAGGGTTCCCCTCCTGAGGGGGAAGAGATATTGTCGTGCCTTTACTACCGTGTTGGTGTGTAGACCATGTTAATTCCTTAGTGACGTGGACACGAAGGAACTTCAAGCTCCCGACCCGCTCCACTACAGCCCCATTGATGTGGGTGGTCCATGATCAGCCACTTTGTCTTTCTGACGTTGAGGGAGATGTTGGTGTCCTGGCACCACACTGCCAGGTCGCTGGCCTCCTCACTATAGGCGGTCTCATCGTCATTGGTGATCTGGCCTGCCACCGTCGTGTCGTCAGCAAACTTAATGATGATGTTAGAGTCTTGCAAGGCCATGCAGTTGTGGGTGAACAGGGAGTACAGGAGGGTACTAAGCACGCACCCCTGAGAGGCCCCCATGTTGAGGTTCAGCGAGGTGGATGTGTTGTTGCCTACCGTCACCACCGGGCTCTTCAGGAAGTCTAGGATCTAGTTGCAGAGGGAGGTGCTCAGTCCCAGGGTCCTGGGCCTTGTGATTAGCTTTGTGGGTACTATGGTGTTGAACGCTGAGCTGTAGTCAAAGAACAGCATTCTTACAAGTGTTCCTCTTGTCCAGGTGGGAGAGGGCAGTGTGGAGTGTAAAAGAGTTTGCGTAATTTGTGGATCTGTTGGGGCGCTATGCGAATTGGAGTGAGTCCAAGGTGTCTGAGATGATGGTGTTGATGTGAGCCATGAACAGCCTTTCAGAGCATTTCGTGGCTACAGATGTGAGTGCTACAGGGGGATTGGTATTTAGACAGGTTACCTTGGCGTTCTTGGACATAGGGACTATGGGGGAACAGATATGGGGAAACAGATACGTATTTCAGACTGGGTCAATATTCTGTGGCGAACTCTGATTTACAAACAAATGTAAGTCAGGATTGAGACTGGACCACTCAGGAACACTCAACATCCATCTACAGGAAAGCCACTCGGGGGTGTATTTATTTTTTGTAATTGTCCCGCTTCAGAATTCTAGGGTGGGTTTTCCTCTAACATCATGCTGCAACCACAATACTTGAAAATACAGAGAGTTTCCCGCGATGTTGTGTTCTATTGGATTTGACCCAGACCTGTAGTTATTCATTTATTAGTTTTCTTTCTTTCTGAAAATGTGTATAGATCGGTAGGAAAGTTGTATGGATCGGTAGGGGGGGGGGGGGGGGGGGATCAATGTAATCCCTTTTTAGATTACATTTTAAAAGCAGCACAATTTTAAGATGTCCACTCTCTGAGAAGGCATCACCTGTTCCCATTAAGTCCTTATCTTGGGTTATAAATAGTATACAGATGGTATACAGTGGAAAGAGAACGTGGAGGCTAAACAAGACAGACATACTGCACAAGAGTTTTTAATAAGGAATCTTTTGATGGCTCTTTTTCTCCCTAACCCAACACCTTGTCTATCACTCCTCAAGCCGTTGTGCTACAGGAAATCATCAATGTCCTTGCTTAATGAAATGGCGAGCCAACATTTCATTACCTATATTATATTTCCGCTGGGATGTAATGGCAGGGTGCCCACATTCTGATTTTTCATCAGACGGAGGTAATTTCAGAAATCTCTCTCTCATTTTGATAAATGAAGGAATAAACCATCACTCTGAAAATAGAGGCATTCAGCTCTGAACTATTGACGTACGTTAAGTGAAGGTGGGTTAGCGTGGAATATACCTGCTCCCGGAGCATCAAAAGAAGAAGAAGGGTGCAGGCAGGCTGCAAAGCACACACAATATAATATGATTTGTTAATAGAAATGAGGCATAAAGAAAAGAGGGTTAATATATTATATTTGTGTTGCCTCTAATGCCAAGGCTGAAGCAGAGGCGACACACGTGGATGAGCAAATCCCTTTAGAGAAATAACTCGAGCTCGGTGGGTGGAAGGAAAGGAAGCTTCTCGAACAAATTCAAATGAAACAAAAGAGAAAACGTAATCATCATACATCACTCAAAGCAAAGCCAGACTGGCAGCACAGTTCACCTGGTCCTCAGTGATGTGGAAATAAATAATATTCGTACAGGGGGGAAGGTGAGAGGAGGAGTTGGGGGCTTGGTGGATTGAGAGAGCCAAGTGTCGACATGAAGCCCGTTTATCATCGCCTCCTGTCTCATCTGCATCTAGATCCGTGTCTGTGTGTGTGTGTGTGTGTGTATCTGTGTGTGTGTGTGTGTCTAAATTATAGGCTTAAATCATCATCTGTCAAACTAACCCAGGAGTCTGCCCATGCACCTGTGGGTTAGTTCAGCACAAACAAAGATGGAAGAGGAGGATTGGTTTGACTTGACACCTTGCTGTATTTATGGGGGGGGGGGGGGGGGGGAACGGAATCTTGTTTCGCTCAGGGCTTTATTTTTACAAACCTAACGCCGTGGTAAATCTTGCGGTAGTGTTATAGGTTCACGGGTGAGTCCAAAATATTTGAGCTATTTTCACAACCGGGAAAGGGCTGGTTTTGATGAATAAAGAAGTTGTGAGTGGGTCGAGGCTTGGTCCCTCACTGGCCAATCAGAACGTGCTCCTTGGCTAAATATGTGGTTGCTTCAAGTTGTGTATTTACTGTCTTTTGTATATTGTGTTCTCATCAACTCCAATTACAATGTTAGTCCATTAGAGCCTGGTTCGTTAAAGGGATACTTCAGGGTTTTGGCAATAAAGCCCTTTATCGACTTCCACAGTCAGATGAACTTATGGATAAATGTTTTATGTCTGCATTCAGTACGCAAGAAGTCCAAATGTAGAGCCAATGCTAATTAGCATTAGCACAATGACTGGAAGTCTATTGTATCTACTAGCATGCTAGCAGTTAACATAGACTTCCAGTCATTACACTAACGCTAGTTAGCAATTGCGCTAACGCTAGTTAGCAACGTCCTTTTAAAACGTCATTGCCAAAATCCTGAAGTATCCCTTTAAATAGCCTGCCCCATATTTGCTATATTTTTTAACATATTTGCAGTTCCCATTGTTCTAATTGCATTGCTTCAATATGGAAAAACATTGTTAAACATAGGCTATAGCATTCACACTGCTATAAGAGCTTGGCCTACTGTTAATTGTAGTCTGGACATGCCAAACGTAGTCAATAAGCAAGGTTACATTCACTAGGCTATTGATAAGTCCTAAAAAGACAGTGTATAACTATAATAAAAACAAAACAACAACTTGTTTTAAATACTATGCACAGGGTTGGGCAGGTCACTTTCTAAAAGGAATCCATTACAGTTACTAGTTACCGGTCCAAATTTGTAATCGGTAACGTAACTTTGGATTACCCAAATTTAGTAATGTAATCTGATTACATTCTGCTACTTTTAGATGACTTTCCCTTTAAGAGGCATTCGAAAAATGTATGTTACCAATTGAACGACATCTATTGCAGGATAAATCAATGTTAAAGTTTACATAGCTGGCCATATATGGATGTTAAATTTTACTTTATGGGTTGGTTATGTGGGCTTCTTCTAACCCATCGCTTTCTACTACATATAATAATAATATGATTACATTTTATCTTCACATTAAAAAAACTAAGTCTATGCAAATTCCAGTCATTCCAATAAATGTTATACCCCTTGATCTTCAAGAATATGACTTGGAAATATAGAAGTTTAGATTAGCCAAATTTTTATACCTGATTTTTAAAAAATGATTCTGTTGTCATTGAGGACTGATTGGGCTCATTGATTTGAGTTGAAAATGCTGTGCTCATGGAAGGGCATGCTTTGAGGCCTACTGAAAAGGACTCATGTGAAAAATGAATGCCATATGCTGCATTTGCTATAGGCCTATTGTTTACCTTTTGTTGTTGACACTTTGGTATCTTGATAATATGCAGCTGTTTAAAGGG
The DNA here is from genome assembly GCF_045791955.1 of Oncorhynchus clarkii lewisi. NCBI lineage: Eukaryota > Metazoa > Chordata > Actinopteri > Salmoniformes > Salmonidae > Oncorhynchus > Oncorhynchus clarkii. The sequence continues at coordinate 50,539,866 of NC_092147.1, forward strand.
CAAATCCACAGATGAAGCAATAACAAAACGGACACCCGCCTGTGTTTTGATAAAAAGCTGAGGGATGGGCCTGGAAAAATGTAACCATTCTCATATTAATAGACAGAGCTTTGGACGCAAGGACTGACCATCCATGATATAAAAATAATGGTTTAAATCATGTTATGGGGATATACAGTGTTTGTTTACAAACATTGAAGAAAAACAAGCTTATATTTTGGGTTCTCATGGAGTATGACAGAACTAAGCTCATGAGGCATTTATAAGTTATACTTAAGCAATAAGGCCTGAGGAGGTGTGGTTTTGCTGTTGCAAAACTGGTTACCAATGTAATTAGAGCAGTAAAAATAATAAATGTTTTGTCATACCTGTGGTTTACGGTCTGATATACCTTGGCTGTCAGCCAATCAGCATTCAGGGCTTGAACCACCCAGTTTATAATCTTCAAGAATGAATGGATGCGGAAAGTATTCAGACCCCTTGACTTTTTCCACATTTCTTTTACGTTACAGACTCATTCAAAAAATTATTAAATTGTTTTTTCCCCTCATCAATCTACACACAATACCCCATAATGATTAAAAAAAAACAGATTTTTAGAAATTTTTGCTAATTTATTTAAGACAAAAAACAGAAATATCACATTTAAATAAGTATTCAGTCCCTTTACTCAGTACTTTGTTGAAGCCCTTTTGGCAGCGATTACAGCCTCGAGTCTTCTTGGGTATTAAGCTACAAGCTTGGCACACCTGTATTTGTGGAGTTCCTCACATTCTTCTCTGCAGATCCTCTCAAGCTTTGTCAGGTTAGAAAGGGAGCGTCGCTTCACTGCTATTTTAAGGTCCCTCCAGAGATGTTCGATGGGTTCAAGTCCGGGCTCTGGCTGTGGCACACAAGGACATTCAGGGACTAGTCCCGAAGCCACTCCTGCGTTGTCTTGGCTACGTGACGCTTGGCATTCAGGACAAAGAGTTTCATCAGACCAGACAATCTTGTTTCTCATGGTCTGAGAGTCTTTAGGTGCCTTTTGGCAAACTCCAAGCGGCTGTCATGTGCCTTTTACTGATGAGTGGTTTCTGCCACTCTACCATAAAGGCCTGATTGGTGGAATGCTGCAGAGATGGTTATCCTTCTGTAAGGTTCTCCCATGGCCACAGAGGAACTATACAGGTCTGTCAGAGTGACCATTGGCTTCTTTGTCACCTCCCTGGCCAAGGCCCTTCTCCCCTGATTGCTCAGTTTGGCTGGGCGGCCAGCTCTAGAAAGAGTCTTGGTGGTTCCAAACTTCTTCCATTTAAGAATGATGGAGCCACTGCGTTCTTGGGGACCTTCAATACTAAAGGAATGCTTTGGTAACCTTCCCCAGATCTGTGCATCGACACAATCTTGTCTCGGAGGTATACGGGAAATGATTTCGACCTCATGGCTTGTTTTTTTCCCTAACATGCACTGTCAACTGTGGGACCTTATATAGACAGGTGTGTGCCTTTACAAATCATGTCCAATCAATTGAATTTACCACAGGTGGACGGACTCCAATGAAGTTGTAGAAATTCTCAAGGATGATCAATGGAAACAGGATGCACCTGAGCTCAATTTCGTGTCTCATAGCAAAAGGGTCTGAATACTTTTGCAAAAATGTCTAAAAACCTCTTTTCGCTTTGTCATTATGGGGTATTGGGTGTAGATTGCTGCGGAATTCTTTCTATTTAATCAATTTTAGATAAGGCTGTAACGTAACAAAATGTGTAAATAGTCAAGGGGTCTGAATACTTTCCGAAGGAACTGTATTTAAGTAATTTATAAATCCAAAAATGGATCATGCAACTACAGATTTCCCCTTTAAGTCTATCAAAAGTGTGCGAGTTTGAACATGTGTCCATTAGGCCTATGGATTTTTGTTTTTATCAGCATGAATTAGATTGAGCAATAAAAGCCCCACTTTTATTCCATAGGCTGGGATCCGCACTATGCAGCTGTTGCAAGAGTGCATTTTTCACTGGCTGTCAATTGGTTTAAAAAACAATGATTGATAGGCAGCATAAACTTCTTGAATTCAACCCTTATTGGGTTCAAATACACATTTAGATTTGCGAACAGCCATCCACAACAACCACAATCTGTTAGGTGCAAATAGTGATGAGAGAGCAGCAGCGAAATTCACATCAATAATAAGTGATATCCGTATGGCCGTAGACTACACCACTGCTGTCATCCTTACCTCTAAGCGTTTATTCAAGTTGGATAATCTTTGGATGTCAACAGCAGTCACACCACTTGAAGACAGGGCTTGGACTGTAGCCTACAATAGCCTATTTCTGCTCTTTTCCCGTGATCCATCAAAAACATTTGGTGTGTCATCATTGTAGTCTCCGACTTGTGGTCAGACTCGCTCAAGTGGAACAAATTTAAACTTGCACCTTTTTTTCAATGCTGATTTCAATGTCATTGAGAAAACAGAGAAATGTGAAACTTTTTTTTTTCCGCAACATCCTTTATGAATTTTAAAATAATCCTCTAAGTAAGGATCTAGTTTTTCAAAAGTATCTGTAATCTGATGACAATATTTTTGCTGGTAATGTAACGGATTACAGTTACCGGTTTTTGTAATCCCTTACAATCCATTACATGTAACAGATTACAGACATCCAAACTTTTCAAAGGAGCTGGATAAAGATCCAATATAAAGAGAAAGGTAGAATGTCCACTCACCGTTACACTGCTCGCAAATGTAATGTTTTATAAACATCATGGAACCATCTTTCAGATCATATTTGCAGACAAATAGGAGACAAATTCTCATTGCATTTGAGCCATGTACGTTCCTACCATAAACACATGGATGGTGAGTCGTTTGAAGAAATCTGGAATTGGCATGTTGTCGCATGTTTTTAAGGGCACACGTCAAATATTTCCACCCCTCCCACCTCAAGGCAAACAAGATGGCATAAGACAGGTAAATGACCAACCCTGGGGCCAGGGGTTGGAAAATGTCAGAGCGCTGGCTTTTACAAGTTGAAATTGCCAAAGACCGTAAGTTTGACACTAGCGCCGCCTTAACGCCAGCCAAAAATAGAGCCCTCAGTATTTTACAGGGCAGATAACTTTTTTTTCTCACAGATGCCTCAAATAGGAAAGAGTTAAGGCTGTGAGGTTGCTACACTTTCAGTGAGTTATAACCAATGACACATTAGAAATATTCCCTCATGAAGACCTCATAGTGCATCATTATTGGCAGCGGCTGTGGCTTTAAAAGGTCCTGTAGAGATCCTGAGCTGTCTGTCGTGTGTATGTAGTGTGACCTATCATCTATCTGTCACCACATTCCCCTAGGGACAGGGCTGTGGAGTCAATTATAACTGAGCCCTTCCCTTATTGGCAAAGCCCCGTTATGAGATGTGGTGTGTGTGTGTGTTTTGTTTGTTTGTCAAATGTTGTTCACAACTATGACAGGAGGTGTAACCAAGTCTTACCTCATACTCAAACTCCTCTGTCCTCCCTCCATCAGCTCTCCCCTCATAGTAATCCTGTTCCATGGTGTGGAGAGAGTGACAGCTGTCAGGAAAAAAAGAGAGAGAAGGAGAGAGAGAAATAGGAAGGAGACAGAAAGAGAACGAGAGAATTAAATTAGCTTCAAACATAAAGATATAAAACTATATTTTTTTGTGGAGCAGTGGCATGTATTCATGGATGCTTAAGTTAATACTTTGTAGTGCCACCTTTTGCTGCGATTACAGCTGTAAGGCTTCCCCATTCCTCCTTGCAAAACAGCTCGAGCTCAATGTACAGTGCCTTGCGATTGGATTCAAGTATTAACACCTGGATATGGCCCCCTTGAACTTTGCGACCTTTTGCCACATTTCAGGCTTCAAACATAAAGATATAAAACTATATTTTTTTGTGAAGAATCAACAACAAGTGGGACACAATCATGAAGTGGAACGACATTTATTGGATATTTCAAACTTTTTTAACAAATCAAAAACTGAAAAATTGGGCGTGCAAAATTATTCAGCCCCTTTCATCATTTAGGTCAACAATGGATCATTGAGAGTGCAGCAAACTCTCTCCAGAAGTTCAGTGAGATCTCTCAATGATCCATTGTTGACCTAAATGTTTTTCTTATATATATATATATACTTTTTTTTAAACTATTTTCTACATTATACTAATGATGATAAATACAATCCACCTGTGTGTAATCAAGTCTCCGTATAAATGCACCTGCACTGTGATAGTCTCAGAGGTCCTGTTGTCTTTGTTGTCCTGTTGCCGACTTGCTGTAACTCTCTGTGGTTCTAAATCAGGAGTTGTTTTAAGTAAACTGTCAAAAACATTAACTTGCCTAACCATGTCGTAGGTCATGTAACTGTTTGTTACGCAATATATGCTTTGTGGACTTCACAAGACAAATGTTTTTCTCTGGTTCTGTGATGAAACAGATGTATGCGTGACTGTTGTCTGGCTGCAGCGGTCTAAGGCACTGCATCTCAGCGCTAGAGGCGTCACTACAGACACCCTGGTTCAAATCCAGGCTGAATCACAACCGGCCGTGATTGGGAGTCTCATAGGGCGGCGCACAATTGGCCCAGTGTCGTCCGGGGTTTGGCCGGTGTAGGCCGTCATTGGAAATAATAATTTGTTCTTAACGGACTTGCCCAGTTAAATCAAGGTTAAATAAAAAATGGCCTCATTGTATATCACGGTGGCGTATGAACAAATGGGTTATAGGGTCAAACAAGGCATTGATCACAACATAGGTTGTAATATGGCTTTTTTTCCTGGCTTGGCTTCCCCAGTGATTTTATCCATGCACTGCCACTGAGAGGGAGTTTCTCTCTCTCTCACACACACAATCGCTCTCTTACATACACTGACTGTAAGTGACAGTTTTCTTTGGCTTTTTCCTGCATGGGACCGCTAAGAGGAGAGGAAGAAAGGATGTCAGGATGATGCTGTCTAGGATGATGCTGCGTGCTGTTGCAATACCCAGGCATCTCTCTCTCTCTCTCTCTCTCTCTCTCTCTCTCTCTCTCGAATTCTGTACAGTGAATATGTTACTTTATGTATCTCATGCACAGAGCCAAACAGCTTTGCTTTGAGGGTTTGTAAGGTAATTTGAGATCATAATGAGTGCTATCAAATACCACACACGCTATTTGTGACATGAAGCATTCACTTTTGTTGAACATTGAACATATTGAATTTATTCCCATTATAAATTCAATTTCATTGCGTCTGTGAGTGCATACAAACACGTGTTATTCTGTCCCAAAACAATCTTCTGGTGACAAAATGAGCCTTGTAAACGTCAAAATGTTTTATCCTCTGGCACTACAATATTGCAGCACATCGTAACATTGTTGGCCGTGTGTGTTTGGTTGTGTGTGTGTGTGTGTACATTGAACACAATTACACAGCTTTACTGCCCACGTTCAAAACCCGGGGAAACAAACATTTGTTGTATCTATAAAATGTGCTGTAATCTTGGCGTCCGCACCTGATCGCAGATGAAGAGGAGAAAATGTCTCTTTTATGGGTCACATTGATTACATTTAGGAGTATAGCCCGGGGCTATAACTAGGCTGTGAATGAATGTTGCACTGTATTGCCTGGTTTTATTAGCCCATTCGGTTTAATCACCTTGTAAACCTTCCATGAAACCAAATGGCTATGCCAAGCAGTACCAATTATTACAAGCAGGCCCTGTGGGTAGTGGTGCTACTGAGATACGGAGAAAATATCTTATATTATGAAGGAACAAAGGGTTGGATCTCGTCAGGTTTAAAGGGTTGGGTCTGGTCATGTTGTGGCTTGATGTACAGCAGTGACACATGTAGATTGCTCATAGCATGACATGGTTAGTCTCAATTTGACACAGACCATGTTTCTTTCTGAAACATGTGATAGTCTTTTATTACAGACTAGTATTTAAAAAAAAATATAATCTGTAAAGACTAAGCACTTCATGTAACTAGGGCTGTGGCGCTCACAACATTTCGTCAGCTGGTAATTGTCAAGCAAAAAGCGTTTGGTCTCACGGTTATTGACCGTTAATTAACATAAACACATGTAGCATCTCCTGGCTTCCACACTATTGCAGACCTTTGGAACATCTACATTTAAAATATATATATATATATATATATATATATATAAATCTGTGTAATATAGATCCATTATTTATTTTAGACAGGTCTAAAGAAGCACGATCTGAAGAAAATGTAGTCTATTTCAGAAGAACAGAGTAGCATACTCAGAGTTGTCCTTAAGTTAGGTCCTGATCTGGCTATGCCATATGGCTGTGGGCTACACTAGTTCATTTAGCAGACAAGTTTTGCTAAGAATTCCGTGGCATTATTTTATATTGTTTCATACTATGAAGAACACAATTGAACAAGGCTGAATAAAATATAAATATTTTCTCCAAACGATTTGACGGTGTGCGCACATGCGGCTATTCTGTGTTGAGCGGTTAACAAAGAAATAGGTACTCCTATATGCTTCATTTAGAGTTATTAATGTAACTTTTGTTGTTCGACAAGCTGCATGATGCGACTCTAATGATGATTTGAAAAAAGTTAATTGAAAGGCATGAGCTCTGCTTTGTTTTTTTTGCTTAGGCTGAACACACTTCATTAGTCTCTCATTCATAATTTTACAAGCGCTTGATAATGCCTTGAATTTCACGGTGGCATCCCCTTTGTGGCCATAATGCACCATAAAAAAAATCCATGCCTTTGTTGTGCCCTTTTCCCTGAATGCTGTGCCCTCCGACATGATCGGGTCTTAATCACAGGCTACAAGTGAAGACAGACATCGGGGACGCAACTGCGTGCGTCCTTATCTAATTCCGAGATGCATATTGAAGATATTGGAAGAACTGTCCACAATTACTTTTCGTCAGCCAACAAGATGATTAGGCCTAACAAACAGCAAAAGCACTATGTCAATCTACTATCCCCCATAGTACAAAAGTCGACCTATTCTATTCTGTGCGAGAAATAAAGAAATATTCCGAACATAGTCTGGGACAGTGGTGGGATGCAATAGATCCGAAATTAATACAGCCACTAGAATCGCAAAAATATTTTTTATGCAATGTGGCTGACACAACAGATCAGAACGTTTCGCTTAAAATGTTGATAAACTAATAGGCTATTTCTTCACATTATAAGCACAGCAATGCACACATGGCAGTAGGCTAAGAGCGGGATTGTCCATTAGTGGGAAAACACCATTATCAAAAGTGACCACAAATGCAATTATGCATGTAATGCTTTTGTTATAAAGGTGCATTTTTATGGCGAAAATTATCTTCCCCATTATCTTCCCCAAACTTGAAACCCACTGCTCTTGTGTACCAGTTAGGCTCTAAATCCCTTGTAAAGCGGATTAAAGTGCTTCACTTTAAAACGTTGTTTTGGCCACTTTAGTTGTGATACAAACCTTATCAAAACATATAGGCCTATGGGCTAGTCTACATGAGGTGTACGACTATGATTCGAAAAAGTCGCAAAATAATGTATGTTTCTTATGCTGGGCATCATTCTCAAGTGACAATATATAAGTGATAGGCTAATATTGTCACCCATCAGCCTATTTTTGATTTAAACTTCCCCTTTGTGGCCGTAATGCACCCTGAATAAATCCAATGCGACACAGGGGCAGCGGGAAAAAATGTCATCTATGCACTTAAATAGTGAATGGAGGACGCTTTTCCCGTGGTTCAATTTCATGCCAGCCAACGGTCACGTGGAATTTGACTGCCTTCATGACTTGTAACTGCTGGTAGTGCCGGGAATACAGTCACCGCAACAGCGCTACATGTAACTCCAACTCTCCATCTGACATTGGATACTTGAATCCAAGACAATTAATTGTCCATGGGATGTTGTTGGAATTAATTATCAACTTAATATACTGTATCCCTCATTCACAGAGTCGCAATTAACTTCTCAGCTTCGGGTAGAGAAGCCCCCGAACAGCTTATATTTCACCGTCTCAGTCCCTAAAGAAGAAATCCAGACATTCTTCATGCTAGACTTTATCTTGATCTTAGTTTTCCTCCCCTTAGAGATGAATACAATATGAACAAAAACAAAAGGAAAGAGAAAAGACTGAAACCATTTTTATTTTGTTGTCTTCAAGGAAACCCTCAGTTGATACTTGAAACTCTCTAAATTGTGAGGGTCTACCTCGAGTATAGATGTTGTAAGATTGGATTTTCTGACAGCCAACAAGAGATTGGTCTCTTTGGCATTGCAATTAAGCTTCAAGCCTTGAAATATTATTGTACTGTGTGAATAAACAATGAAACCCAATCTCAGGTGGATTAATGTTTGTAGTCTTCTTAGCTAAAGTAGTACATTATATATTTATAGTCGCTCTGATCAGATCTAGCCTACCTGTCACACAGAAGAGCCATGTGTCAGCTGATCTCAGATCAGTTTAGCTTTTTTTTGCCATAAAGAATAAGATAACATGGAAACGGGGGACCTGATCCTAGATCACCATTCCTACTTTGAGACGCGGCTCGGGTCAGATCTTACCTGTCAGACAGCAGGAAGGGGCAGATGTCCGGCACGGGAGGAGTAGTGGCCCGGAGCTTGGCCAGGGCCATGATATGTTCAAAGGTGATGTCGGTCTGCGTGCACATGTCCACCACGTCCACCACGTCCCCTTCCTGAGTGGAGCTAACATGGCTGCCGCGGCCAGCAGTGTTCCTCCTGAGGACCTGCACCACAATGGGTTCCTTAGCAGAGCGAAACGCCTCCACTGCCTCGTCATGACTGGCCTTTCCATTCACCTGCATAGGACAGGACAGAATGCAGTTCGAAATAAAGTTACTGTAAAGATACTGAAAGATAACAGTTACTGTAAAGTACTTTGTGACTACTGTTGATGTAGGGCTCTTCCTTCCCACTCACATGTTAGAAACAGGGGGGGTTACAGGTACTGTAACACTGTTTACTGAATTCATGAAAAGACAAAAGCTACAGAGGACAGGAGAGATTTGTCAGTCAGAGACCCATTAGGCAGTTGGCTTGTCAGTTTTGTCATGTGGTCAAGCAGATAATACCTCACTATAAGCAGGGCGGTATTATGCTAGAAGAGTTGTGTGTTATTATAACATATTAGTAGATGACCAAAGCCATTGACTCATTGGTGTAAGAGGATTTATGTCTCTTAGTTTATTATGTGCGTCATGCCAATCTCATTTCAATATTTCACATAAGCAATAAGGGCAAACAAATAGGAAAAGTGCCTGGGAATGGATGATGTCAGTGGTTGTGAGTTAAAGGGCTGCCTGCAGTATGTGAGGTCTTTCCTCTGAGTTTATTTTAATAATTTTTATTTTATTTTCACCTTTATTGAACCAGGTAGGCCAGTTGAGAACAAGTTCTCATTTACAACTGCGACCTGGCCGAGATAAAGCAAAGCAGTGTGACTGAAACAACAACACAGAGTTACACATGGGATCAGCAAACGTACGAACACACAAACGTCAATAACACAATAGAAAAATCTGTATACAGTGTGTGCAAGTGAAGTAAGGAGGTAAGGCAATAAATAGGCCATAGTGGCGAAGTAATTACAATTTAGCAATTAGCACTGGAGTGATACATGTGCAGATGAGGATGTGCAAGTAGAAATACTGGTGTGCAAAAGAGCAGAAAAACTAAAACAAATATGGGGATGAGGTAGGTAGTTGGTTGGATGGGCTATTTACAGATGGGCTGTGTACAGCTGCAGCGATCGGTAAACTGCACTGACAGCTGATGCTTAAAGTTAGTGAGGGAGATATAAGTCTCTAACTTCAGTGATTTTTAAAATTCGTTCCAGTCATTGGCAGCAGAGGAAGGAAAGAAGGAATGGCGGCCAAAAGAGGTGTTGGCTTTGACCATCTGTGCCACGGGTGGTTGTTGCTAAGGTGACCAGTATTTCCTTTATTTAACTAGGCAAGTCAGTAAACAACAAATTCTTATTTTCAATGACAGCCTAGGAACAGCGGGTTAACTGCTTTATTCAGGGGCAGAACAACAGATTTTTACCTTGTCAGCTCAGGGATTTGATCTTTCAACTTTCTGGTTACTAGTCCAACACTCTAACCACTAGGCTACCCTGCCGCACCAGTGAGCTGAGATAAGGCAGATCATTACCTAGCAAAAACTTATAGATGACCTGGAGTTGACCTGGTGTTTGGCGACGAATATGTAGTGAGGGCTAGACAACGAGAGCACACTGGTTGTAGTGGTGGGTAGTATATGGGGCTTTGGTGACAAAACGGATGGCACTGTGATAGACTGCATCCAATTTTCTGAGTAGAGTGTTGGAGGCTATTTTGTAAATGACATCGCCAAAGTCAAGGATCGGTAGGATAGTCAGTTTTACGAAGGTATGTTTGGCAGCATGAGGGAAGGAGGCTTTGTTGCGAAATAGGAAGCCGATTCTAGATTTAATTTTGGATTGGAGATGCTTAATATGAGTCTGGAAGAGGGTTTACAGTCTAACCAGACACCTAGGTATTCATAGTTGTCCACATATTCTAAATCAGAACCGTCCAGAGTAGTGATGCTAGTTGGGCAACAATTGGTTGAAGAGCATGCATTTCGTTTTACTAGCATTTAAGAGCAGTTGGAGGCCACTGAAGGAGTGTTGTATGGCATTGAAGCTTGTCTGGAGTTTTGTTAGCACAGTGTCCAAAGAAGGGCCAAAGAGTTGCTGCGAATTGAGGGGGATCTTTTGGGAGTTGTTGAGATTTGTGGGTTAAAGCAGGTTCCGTTCAGTGGCCATAAACATGACATGAGAGGGATACCCCCACGGCCACTCCCTGAGTCACAATGCTTGGTGTCATGTTCCTAGAAACACAGTAGATACCCAACTAACATTCTTGTGGTGTTGAGGGTGCAGGGTAACGTTGCCCATAGAGGCTGATCTTGGCTCAGTTACGTATTTCCCCACTACACTGGTTTGGGTTAAGACTGATCCTATGTCTGTACCTAGGGGAAACTTTACCCTGCAGCGGTGCTGAGACCATTGCAACATGACTAATAAGCCGATCACCACAACCACAGACGTCTTATTGATTCCCAATCAACAAACCCAATAAGCAATGCGTATAAGAACAATAGGATGAACTGATGACATCAGTCAAGAGAAGACTTTGAGAAACAAGTGTTTGAGTGAAGCCCTCGGTTCTCCACATTGACGCTCCGTTCTGCATCACTGACTCTATGCATCACCATGAGAGTCAGACAGTAGGCCTACCAAACAGAGTGAGAAAACGTTTACACTGCAGCTGGCATCTATGGAGAAAACCACCGGTTCATTTAGCCCAGTAATTTGACTGGAAAGGTAAGCATTGCTGAAATACCTCAGAGAATGTATTTTGGTATAAGGCGGAAAACAGAGATGATAATTTAGATAGCCTCTGCCAAAACGGTACATGCAGCACAATTCTCCTGCAGTTGTAATCAAATTATGGCATTCAGTTGTAGCGTTTTGCCTGCGAGGCAGACCGTTCATGGAATGCGTTGGAATGAAACGATCAACTGGACAAGTTTGAAAAGATAACTGTCCCATCTGCATTGCAAGTCAGTTGAACACGCAACAACACACCGCAGGCTCGCTACCAACGGTTTATGCCACGTAGAGGACACTTCTCTCCAAAGTGACTACAGCATCATGGGTAACTGAACCCACGACCTTGGCCAGGCTCCTACTGCACCAACTGAGCTGCACAGAACCACCGTGTGTCAGCGATACGTCTGTCTCTGATGTCTGCATTCCCTCATCTCTAAGGGCAGGTGTATCTGAGGGTGCTTTCACCTTCGTTCCGTGATCAGGTCTTCTTATCAGAGAATGCCCTACAAACACACACACACACAACGTATTTCCAGCCACAACCGGAGGCGAGAAATAAAGTGGTCCGTTCCTCTGGTATCTGGAGTGACCTTTGCGTGATGTGACGTTGCATTAATCACCTGAGAGATAAACTGGGTCAACACATAGCGCTCCCGTGGAGCAGTACCGACGGCTGTAGAAGACTGTAGCGCTCGCTCTCCTCCTTCCCTCCCTCCCTCCTCTCTCCTATACTCTTTGTGGCCAGTCAGCAGTTGCTATATACTGCTACAGACCTCATATACTGTGCTAAAAAAAACTAGGACTTTGAATAATTAGGCTATCCCATATAGTAGCTAATTTTGGTCTGAACCAAGTGTCTCTCTCTCTCTCTCTCTCTCTCTCTCTCTCTCTCTCTCTCTCTCTCTCTCTCTCTCTCTCTCTCTCTCTCTCTCTCTCTCTCTCTCTCTCTCTCTCTCTCTCTCTCTCTCTCTCTCTCTCTCTCTCTCTCTCTCTCTCTCTCAGTTTGAGGAGCCTAGCTAACTGGAGAATGAAACAAAGGAGTTGTACCAGATAAATGAGGATGCCGATGGCATATGACAGTCCTGGAGAAAACTGATCACATTTTCAACCAACCAGCTCTCCCTTTGGTCTCTGGTCCAGTCTGTCCTGCCTGGGCTCTCAGCAGCATTCCAAATAGCACACTATTCCCTATATAGTGCAATACTTTTGACCAGAGCCCTATCGAGTCAGAAGAAGCACAAACACACACACACACACACACACACACGTCATCACCAGAGAGGAGAATGGAGGGATTTTCTCTTTAGTAGATTTTCACCAGGATGGTCCAGATGGAACAATTAATCTCCAATCAACAAACTGAATATTAACTAACTCAGACTGTCCCACTGGGCACAGACGTCAGTTCAACATCAATTTTGGATTTACATTTGGTTGAGTTGTCAACTAACGTGAATTTAACATGAAATCAACAAAACATTTCACCATGACATTGGATTTAGGTTATAAAAAAAAAAATCCATCACAGTTTTCCACTATGATTCTACATCACCACATTTCATTTTTGTTGTTGAAATGACGTGGCAACAACGTTGATTCAACCGGTTTTTGCGCACTGGAGTGCGTCAGTGTGCCAGTTGTATCTCCTGTTTATACTCACTGCCCTGGTTAGTGTGGATCTATCCATCTATTCAATTTGTAACTATAGCTAGAAATTCATACAGCCTTTCATGATTTCATCACACAGATTTCATCACAGTTCAACTGTCATAAACTCGATATTTACATTTGAGTCACTTAGCAGATGCTCTTATCCAGAGCGACTTACAGTTAGTACATTCATCTTGAGATCGCTTGGTGGGTCAACCTCTACTCTCCAGCGTGCATACAAAGCATACAAATCCATATTCATTCACAAACACACACTGGTAAACAAAAGCTGTTCAGCCACAAATCTTTTAGCAGAACTGCAGTGTTGATAGTTTCAAACCGTAGCTCCAAGAAGCGCCACATGTCCACAACAGCGCCATTCATTCATAAAGAGTCCATATGAATTATCGTTATAAACTGTAGCAAACTTTGTTGGTTCTATAGCGATAACCGTATGCTTCCAAGGCCATGGCAATTTGAAATATCAATGGCCTTGGAGAGAAAAAGGGACACCGTGGGATGCAGGGATGGAGGGATGGAGGGATTGAATGTATGGAGCGTTGCCACATCGGTTTTGTTGTTTGCAGATGGATACACAACAGTGTTTTCCTTCGAAGCCCGCGAGAGGACGAGCATCGCGTCTCACAACTAAATTCAATGCACTGGCTTACTGGAGTGAAATGGCAAGAGGAAACCTGTTTTTTCTCCCGCTCTCTCTATTGACAAAGAGTGCTGAGAAGAAGAAAAAAAAACGAAAATACTTCCTGTCCAACCATAAAAGCAAACAATTACTTTGTTGAAATTTTATAGGTGGGATTTAGGGAAGCAAGATTTAGACCGAATCACTGCCATTTGTTGAAGACTTACATGTTTAAACAGATGTACGCCCTGTGGTTCTATGAAAAGTAGTTGAAGAGGCAAAGTATCTCCTCTCCCCTCATAGAGCCACCTAGAATCACACCTCAGTTGAAGGTACAAGGGAGGGAGGACACAGGCTTTGACTAGAGGCTTTGCCTCCTTAGTCGGTTCTGCTTCACTCTCAGTGTGTTTTGTCTCACAGACTCCCCGTCAATATCTTCACCGAGCCAATGTCCGCGCCCACTCAAAATCCGTTTCTTTAAAGCTAGAGACGTTTGTTTCTCTGCACGGGCCGCATCTCAATCCACCACATCCGCATCTGCGCTGGGAGGTGGCAGAGCTACCAGCAGAGCTACCAGAGCTACCAGCAGAGCTACCAGCAGAGCTACCAGCAGAGCTACCAGCAGAGCTACCAGCAGAGCTACCAGCAGAGCTACCAGCAGAGCTACCAGCAGAGCTACCAGCAGAGCTACCAGCGGTGTTTGTCAGAGCTTTCCGGAGCTTTCTTATACCTCACAGATATAGGAGAGACACTTCAAAAACATACATCCTTTTGGTTCATTTTTGGACTATCTGTTTTGCCATGTATGAATGACTTACTCAATGTGTTGCTATGGGGTAATAGTGCTAAGGCCAAATTCAATGTTTCATCAAATATCAAATATTTATTTGATACCTGCTGTACAGGGGTCCTAAAATGGAACATCAAATTGCTAAATGATCCTTGGTATGACCATCTTAAAACAATTCCATATGTTAGCTTAGCAGACCACCCCCCCCAAAGGCTAAGTCTCTAGGGGACAGAGCAGACTGTACTGACGGCAGGTGGGGAAGCAGACAGGGCTTTATCCACTAAGATGTCAACTTCAGCCCTGTCTGATGCCTGTGTGTGTGTGTGTGTGTGTGTGTGTGTGTGTGTGTGTGTGTGTGTGTGTGTGTGTGTGTGTGTGTGTGTGTGTGTGTGTGTGTGTGAGTGTGTGAGTGTGTGTGTGTGTGTGTGTGTGTGTGTGTGTGTGTGCGTGTGCGTGTGTGCCAGAGTGTTTCAGTCAGCGGGTAACGGCAGCAGGCGTAAAGCTCCTCTCAGCTAGCATGGATTACTGACAGGGACTGGAGTGATTGATGTACTTCTGCTCTGTGAAAGGCAATAGCAGCTCGGGGCCATAGACTCTAATATACTATTAGCTTTTTATGGTTTACAATAAACCACATACATAGTTGAACTGCCTCAGCGCCACACACTGTGTGTTAATGAAGTGTTTTTATTTGTAATTTAAGACCGTTTAGATGGGGTTCTCTTGTATATCGGATCACAAGCAGGTCCATTTCTTAAAGAACGTGTAATGAATTGAAAAGACTGCTTTCTTCTGCAGTAGATAGACAGAGCACGTGTTATTTGTAATTATAGGGACTTTTAAATGCCCTTTCATGTCTTTTGAATCACTGACATGCAGGTAAAGGATTAACATTACGTGTATTGAATTGAAAAGACTCATTTCTTCAGGGCAGTAGATGCATATCTCTGCTGTGAAATGTCTCCTCTATCGTACCGGTTCAGTTTGAGTGGCAGCCTTGTGTGGCTTTATTAAGCATATGCAGGCACCCAGACAGACGGAGAGAGAGAAAGAGGGTGAGAGACGCAGAGAGAGAGAGAGAGAGAGAGTAACATGTAGGTCATTCAGCCTCTGGAGCATAGCGCTTACAGCCGTTGATTACACGGCTGTTCCATCAACCCCCTGCGGGGACAGGTGAGACGGCCCCAGAGCGATAGGACAAGGCCAGCTGTGTGGAGACAGCAGATAAAGCTGGAGCTGTACGGGATGGAGGACGGAGGAGTTTACCCACCCGCCAGAGAAGATGAAGAGGGAAGATAAGGAGCCTTGGTCTGTACAGCTGTGCTCCATAGATATGGCTACTGCAACCACAGGACAGTGGCTTGAAGTCACGCATTGCTAATAGAAAAACTGGTGTGTGTGTGTGTGTGTGTGTGTGTGTGTGTGAACAGCATTACGTCAGCCACAGTTTTCCCCAACTGGGCTAGACAACAATAGGATTCACAACACAATGACGAGGGAAGGTACTCAGCCTCAGTGCTGCCAGCTACTGTGTGATGCTCCAAGTTCATTAATGAATAGCAAACGCACTGTCAACTGCCGTCTTTGAGCTATAATATGCAGGTGAAAAATGGAGCAATTGAGAAGTGGCATCAAATTTCCCCTCCTGTTTCCTCAGAGGTAATTCCCTATTGTGGCCTGTGATTGTCAAGTGAATGTGACGTGAAGTGTCAGAGTAAAACACAGAGCACTGGTTCACTACAGTTAAGACGTTATGACTGCATAATTGAGAGGGAGGGAGGGAGGGAGGGAGGGAGGGAGGGAGGGGAGAGAGAGAGAGAGAGAGAGAGAGAGAGAGAGAGAGAGAGAGAGAGAGAGAGAGAGAGAGAGAGAGAGAGAGAGAGAGAGAGAGGGAGAGGGAGAGGGAGAGGGAGAGGGAGAGAGAGAGCGAGAGAGAGGGAGAGGGAGAGGGAGAGGGGGAGGGGGAGGGGGAGGGAGAGAGAGACTATGAGCGATTCCCCAAGCTACAACTCTAACCACTATCCTTGCTGCTCCAGTGACATGGAACTGCAGTAAAAAAAGACCAGCAGCCCACTGGGGAAATCTGACAATCCACCCCAACATCTCAACATGAACCAACTAACATCCCTCCTTTAACCCTACATCTACGGTAAGTCCCAAACGGCACCCTATTCCCTAAATAGTGCACCCTATTCCCCATATAGTGGGCCCTGGTCAAAAGTAGTGTACTATATGTGGAAATAGGGTTCTATTTGGGAGTCAGCCAGCATAAAACACACTGCGTAAGGGACTCCCGGGCTGTTTCACATTAAAATAACTTCTCGCTTGGTCTTTATGTCTGTGAAACATTTGATCAACTCCACCTATTTTCTCTCTCTAAACTCAGCCTCGTAACCGATAGAGTGATGCTCCCATTGTTGCATAACACCCTCGCACCCTAAATCCCCATATCTGTTGTCCACTTGCACTGTGATCCATGGGCGCCCTTAAATAGATCCTTCGGTACCTTTGAATACTTTTTAGCCGGCAGTTCTGAAAGTAGCGCTAACGGTTCAATCGTGGTCCCCAAAAATGGCGTACTACGTCACTTATGGGCACCATTTCATTGCTCTCTCTTTCTCTCGCTCTGTTGCGAGTGCGTCTTGCTAGCTTTCACTCAAATGGCGAGGGGCTGAACCTCGTTGTCTTTCCCCCCCGACGGCGCTGCGCAGCTTCCGGTGAACAGTCACTTTGAAACTAGTGATTTCGTGGCTAATTGAGGTAAAATCGTAATTCTGCTCATAGATTATGCATGTATGAACTACACATTGACGCATTCAACCCAAAGTGAGAGGTTTAAAAAAGACTTATTAGTCGCCAAAGTGTGTTATCTAATTTGAAGACATTGCAGTAATTTCTATGCAAAGATAACTATTACAAAGCGTGGCAATCTATTCCAGCCCTGGCCTATGTTCAATTTCAAAGACCTTACATTTAACAAAAGGCAAAGACAGCCCCTTGAATTTGAATGGATTGTGCAATGATCTTTATGAAGAAACCATCCATAACAACCAGCCATTATCTCTCCTCTGCTCTAGGCTGGGGGTGATGGAGGGAGGCCCACTGCTAGTCTCTGGCAGGCTGCTTTAGGGTCATTTCTGCTGGGTTAATGTAATACAGAGAGCCTGAAGAGCACCAGCCTCCGGGTCTGGATAGATAAGCATGCTACCAAGAAGAATCACATGTCATCAAACACACACAGTAGCCACACAGTATGCAGGCACACACAGCTGAGGTAACAGTATGTCATGCATAGGAAAGATCGTTAAGCATTGAGAACACATTTTTTTCAGTTATAGTCCACACAGGTGTAACTGGATATTGTATTGTTGCTTGGGCTTAACACTTCTGAAGTGCATCTGAAGCACAAAGCCTGCATCCCAAATGGCACCCTATTTCCTAACATAGTGCCCTACCCTATGGGCCCTGGTCAAAAGTAGTGCCCTATATAGGGAATAGGGTGCCAATTGGGATGCAGATATGATATCTCCCATGTTCAGCAGCTTATTGCCACTTTAGCATGAAATTAGATCAATAAACTATTTAATCTTCATCACTAACAGATTACCGGCAAATAGAGGAGCATAATTACACTCTCCTATTTCAGCTGAGTTATGAATTTCTACTGCTGTGGATTCCAAACAGTGTTTCTGTGGAGAGAGAGAGGTGTGTGTGTGTGTGTGTGTGTGTGTGTGTGTGTGTGTGTGTGTGTGTGTGTGTGTGTGTGTGTGTGTGTGTGTGCGTGCGTGCGTTAGTCAGCTTTTTCAAGGTTAATGACACACGTACAGTATGTAGATAGTGTAAAATTATTTAGAGATGCATAGTTAACTTCACTGCTTTAAATGCCATGTCTTACCATCTTCAAATTTGTTTTAATCTAAAAGATAGTGAGGATGTCAAATTACAGAGAATTACACCACTTGCCTAAATGACTAAATAATGGCTATACAGCCTCCTTGGTGATGAGTGATAATGGCTGTAGCTATATGTTGTACAAATCAGCAAAACGGCCAGGCAGCTTGGTGTAGAAAGATGTAAGGAAGTAATGGTGCCACCCATTTGCTGACTGTGTAAAACTAGGAGGAGAGGGTACAGTCATGGAACACCTCTTCCCTTCATGCTGCATCTTCGAAGAGAGGAGGGGGGAGAGAAGAGAGGAGGGAGGAGAGAAGAGAGGAGGGAGGAGAGAAGAGAGGAGGGAGGAGAGAAGAGAGGAGGGAGGAGAGAAGAGAGGAGGGAGGAGAGAAGAGAGGAGGGAGGAGAGAAGAGAGGAGGGAGGAGAAAAGAGAGGAGGGAGGAGAGAAGAGAGGAGGGAGGAGAGAAGAGAGGAGGGAGGAAAGAAGAGAGGAGGGGGAGAGAAGAGAGGAGAAATTAGAAAAGAAAGGAGTGGCCTGTGCAGTAAATTGTTGTTGTCCTATGTTGCTGTAGCAAAAGATGGCACCTAAATGTTTGTGTTCAATTCTGTGCTACTGCCCAGAAACTGTCTTCTCTCTCCAACACTGAATGGAGATTTAGGCTACAGTCCAAGAGCTGTGTTTGTACAGTATAAGGCACAGTTAACAATTGGCACCAACATGTTTCCGTTCAAATCTGTATTGTTGCCCAATAAACTCTCTCCCCTTTCCAACACACTGAGTGAAGACAATGTTTGGATAGCACACAGACAGGTAGCAGACAGACAGCACTTGCTGTGGCATAGGATGCCAATCCCATGCATGTCTTATTCAGAAACCAACCAGGTAGGATTTTAAAGCTTCCTTCCTCAACGGTATTGATATGCACTTCCTTCCTTCTTGGCACTTAAAGCAGTGCATCACAACACACTGGAGGCAATTAGCATGGGATGAGCAGTATTTACATAATGCCAGACGCCACAACGCAATGCAGCTCACAACAATGTCTCGTCCGACTCCTCGCCAGCCCCACCACACACACACACACACACACACACACACACACACATCCCGTCCCCTCGTCTCTGTTGTTGTCACATAGTTGCCACTGCAGCCCACCACTCATCAAGGAACAGGGGGGTGGGGGGGGGGGGGGGGGGGTAATGAGGAAGGGGGTCATGAAGGTGGCACGTGAGTTTTAAAATTCAACATAATAAACAGGGGGAGTTTGACGGGTCACTCAGGACCCCTGCAGTTGCCCATTGATCTGCCTGTTAGGTGGGAAATTGGGAGCTGTGTGAAGCAGAGAGCTAAGAGACTCTGTCTTCATGGTAGAACCAAAAGGGGGAGAGAGAGAGAGAGAAATACAACAAAGTATCAAAGAAAGAAAGAAAGAAAGAAAGAAAGAAAGAAAGAAAGAAAGGAGACATCAACTTTGTTTCCAATCCTCCTCGTCCACCTGCTGAAAAGATCAAGTATTCTCACGATACCGATCTCTCTTCACGGCAATTGTGGTCATCCTGTGCTTCAGGCTTCTGTTCTAACCCCTTGCTACACATAGTGCAATTAGTGTCCCCTTACAATGTCCCTGTCAACAGCTATGATAGACATGACAAGGGGAAAGAGCAGTAAAAGACCAGATTGCCCTGAGGACTGACAGCCAACAGCCCTGGTCAGTCCTGCCTACGCCATAGAGAACAATAGGCCATGACTACTGATGGTAGCCCAGTGGCTAGAGGGTTCTGATACCCCATTCACAGGCAGTCCAGGCATGATCAAATCAAATGAAATGTTATTGGTCACATACACGTGGTCAGCAGATGTTGTTGCGGGTGTAGCGAAGTGCTTGTGCTTCTAGTTCCGGCAGTGCAGTAATATCTAACATGTAATCTAACAATTCCACAACAACTGCCTAATACACACAAATCTAACATGTAATCTAACAATTCCACAACAACTGCCTAATACACACAAATCTAACATGTAATCTAACAATTCCACAACAACTGCCTAATACACACAAATCTAAATAAAGGGATGGAATAAGAATATATACATATAAATATATGGATGAGCAATGACAGATCGCTATAGGCAGGATGCAATAGACGGGATAAAATACAGTGTATACTGTCCATATGAGATGAGTAGTGCAAGGTATGTAAACGTTATTAAAGTGTCATTATTAGAGTGACAAGTGATCCATTTATTAAAGTCGGAGGTAGCCTAGTGGTTAGAGTGTTGGGCCAGTAACCGAGAGGTCCACTTGAATCCCCGAGCTGAGAAGGTACAAATCTGTCGCTCTGCCCCTGAACAAGGCAGTTAACCCACTGTTCCCCGATAGGCCGTCATTGTAAATAAGAATTTGTTCTTAACTGACTTGCCAAGTTAAATAAAGTAAAGTTTTTTTTAAATTAAAGTAAATAAATTAAGTAAAAACTTTTAATGATTTTTTTGGTTTGTAGGCAGCAGTCTCTCTCTGTGTTAGTGATGGCTGTTTAAGAGTCTGACGGCCTTGAGATAGAAGCTGTTTTTCAGTCTCTCGGTCCCCAGCTTCGATGCAGCTGTACTGACCTCGCCTTCTGGATGGTAGCGGGGTGAACAGGGAGTGGCTCGGGTGGTTCCTCTCCTTGATGACCCTGTGTGTATGTCTGTGTACCAGCGCTCTAAACTCAACTCCTGATCTTAATTCAGGGCCAGGTAATGACTGAAGGAGGGAGGGAGGGAGGGAGAGGAGGTGGAATGTGTGACAGCAAAACCATCTTGGTCTGATTTAGTGTCAAGAGTGCCAGAGCAAAGACTCTCACTTGTTCATTGAGTAAATAAGAGGATATAGGGACTGAACTACTGTGCTGGTCCAAAACGCATCTTCCTCCGCTTTTCAATAGATGCAATGGGGAGTTGAAAGAGTCCCAGAATGTCAATAGTGAGTCGGAGATGGCCGATACCTGTATTTGGTCATCTGATTATCATTTTAAAATGTAGTTAATGAAGCCCTTTAAACTTGATGTGAAGAAAACAGCATGTTGCAGAGCCACTTTACTTCCAAAAGATGAAATCAAAGGAGGGAACAAGATCAATGATCAAGCATCCAACTCCCAATGAATAGTCGAGCTGTTCACAATTAGGACGGCATTTACGATGAGACAATGATGGAGTCCCCTGTGATAATCTTTAACATGCACAGACTGGGGAACACATTGCAATGAACACGATTAAAAAGAGGGGACATTATCTCTTTATCGCTGAAGAATGATCACAAATGTAATCAATCTTCTTCACAGGCAGATTCCCTTTGCTTTTGTTCGTTCTCTGCATAGTGAAGAGAGTTAGGGTGGAGATGGAGTCAGGCGAAATCTGTGTCTTTCTCTAAAGTCACTCCAGTCTAACCCCCTTTTCCTTTACTTAGCTCTACTCATCCCTCTCTCCTCTCCTCTCCACTTACATCTTCTCTTTTCTCCTCCTACCCCTCATCTCACTGCTGTCCTCTTCAGGTTACCCAGTCAATGAAACAAAGGGAGTGCAGAGAAGATTGGATCTGATTCACACGCTCGGAGATGCATCTCCTGCCGGGTTTAAATGTTGCTGATTGCATGGTGGAAACAAAGGAAACAGAACTAATACTCATTGAAGCTGCGGTAGACATTAATCCTGTGACTACACTACTGTTCCTGTGTATTGGAGGGAGAAAGGAAATGCCAGACTAGGATCAGTTATTTCTCAGACGTGTTTCTTTTCAACATGGTCTTGCGGAGAAAAGAGACATCCTCTCTAGTAGTGACAACCGTTGTCATTTTCCTTTATATTGTAATACTTAAAGTGGCACTCCAGTCTCACTTGGTGGTGAGGGAATGCAATACCCCCTTCACACTGATCCTCAACACCGGGGCCCCATCGGGCTTTGTGGTCAGCCCCATCCTGTACTCCCTGTTCACCCATGACTGCGTGGCCACACACAACTCCAACTCTATTTCCCTCTATACCATTTGTATTTCATTAACCTTTGACTATTGGATGTCCTTATAGGCACTTTAGTATTGCCAGTGTAACAGTATAGCTTCCGTCCCTCTCCTCGCTCCTCCCAGGGCTCAAACCAGCAACACAACGACAACAGCCACCATCGAAGCAGCGTCACCCATGCAGAGCAAGGGGAACAACTACTAGAAGGCTCAGAGCGAGTGGCGTTAACTAGCTAACTAGCTAGCCATTTCACATCAGTTACAGCAGCCTAATCTCGGGAGTTGATAGGCTTGAAGTCATAAACAGCGCAATGCCTGACGCACAGCGAAGAGCTGCTGGCAAAACGCACGAAAGTGCTCTTTGAATGAATGTTTACGCGCCTGCTTTTGCCTACCACCCCTCAGTCAGATACTTAGATACTTGTATGCTTGTATGCTCAGTCAGATTATATGCAACGCAGGGAATTCACGTAACAGGCAGTCTCCTTGTGGAGTTCAAGGAGAGAGAGGCAGGTCGTTAATGCGTTGGACTAGTTAACTGTAAGGTTGCAGGATAGTCTCCCCCGAGCTGACAAGGTGAAATCTGTCGTTCTGCCCCTGAACCAGGCAGTTAACCCACCGTTCCTAGACCGTCATTGAAAATAAGAATCTGTTCTTAACTGACTTGTCTAGTTAAATAAAGGTGTATAAAAAATATTTAAAAAATTGGCGCCCAAAAATACCGATTTCCGATTGTTATGAAAACTTGAAATCAGACCTAATTAATCGGCCATTCCGATTAATCGGTCGACCTCTACAATGTGTTATGGAAACCCCTTATTAGGGAGAGAGTATGTGTATGGTTGAGAAAAAGAAAGAGAGGAAGGAAGAGAGAGATTATGTTCCTTGTATCCTATTTCTTGCTCCTCTCCCTCTGTTACTCTGTTCCTCTCGGTCAGGGAAAGTGAAGGAAGTGATGTGGAGAGTCGGGGCTCGGCAGCAAAAGGCAGGGAGGAAGAGGAGTTAGAGATGATTGGAGGGATAAAGATGGGGAGGGAGGAGTGGAGCGAGAGGAAAGTGGAGGGAGAGAGGAAGAGGAGAGTGAAGAGGAGGGAGAGTAGAGGGAGAGGGGAAGAGGAGGGTGAATGAGAGGAGAGTAGAGGGGAAGAGGAGAGTGAAGAGGAGGGAGAGTGGAGGGAGAGGAGGAGGAAGCAGAGAAAGAAGAGGAAGCGGAGAAGGAGGAGGATGAAGAGAGAGGGGAAGAGGGAGAGCACACCCGAGAGGGGAACCTACGTTTCCATGGCATGTGTCTGCCCTAAGTCCCACCATTCACCCGTGTACCACACGGTCTGGACCTAAAGTGACAGTGGCAGGGGTTTTGGAGTTGTTTTGAAAAGTGATAAGAACTTCTATCTGTTCCAGAGGTTGTAATGGATTACAACGAGAACATGGGCAGGGTTGACCATCCGGACCTGCTGAGGAGCTATTATAATGTTGGACACACAGGCAGAAAATGGATGGAAGTATGTGTTTTGGGGGATCATCAACAATTTCATCATAAATGCGTACATTGTGTGAGGGGACCCTGCAAAGGCCCCTTCCCATTTACTGCAGGCCCTGGTCCCTGAAGGCATTCAAAATGCAGCTTGTGCATTCGCTTTGTGATATATCTACAGTGGCAGGAAGAAGGGAGCCAAGAGTGTGGCATGTGGACCGAGTTGTAACTCATTCGAAAGTAGGTGAAGTTTGAAGGGCGCAAGAGAGGGTGTGTGGTGTGCATCCGGAGTGAGAGATGTGTAGAAACCTCATTTGGTTGCTCTACATTTTCTCTGCCACTTTGCACTAAAGTGACAGAGTGAAATATGAATTTGTCCTACAAATATTTTATTGTATCTGAACAGTTGTGTTTTGCATCTTCTTTATCTGTCTCTATCTAATACTTGTTGCATTCAATGAATACTTTCTGAATATTGTCCTCGGGTCACATTTCGGATATTTGAGGTTGTGCTCTAAAACTAAGTTAACTTGTGATTGTCATTTGTTCTTTGTTTGAATGTCTGCGAAAATGAGCTATATCTTGAAAATTCTCAGTGATCTACAGCAGCATTCTAGAATTCAATTGGGGTCTAAAGGGTTAACCTCTTTCTACACATCCACCAAGTGCAATTAGTGCCACCTCACAATGCCAATGTCAACAACCACAATAGACATGGCAAAAGGAACGATCAGTAATTGATAGCCAACGGACAGCCAACAGCCCTGGTCAGTCCTGCCCACGCCATAGAGAACAATAGGCCATGACTACTGATGGTAGCCCAGCGGCTAGAGGGTTCTGATATCCAATTCACAGGCAGTCCAGGCATGACCCTGTGTGTATGTGTGTGTGTCCCAGCGCTCAAAACTCATCTCCTGATCTTAATGCAGGGCCAGGTAATGACTGAAGGAGAGAGGGAGAGGAAGTGGAGTGTGTGACAGGGAAAATTGTCTTGGTCTGATTTTGTGTCAGAGTGCCAGCGCAATGAAGACTCTCACTTGTTCAATGTGTAAATAACAAGTTAGACACCACAGAGCAGTGGGGACCCGTCATTCAGGGTTCTGAATTGGTGTACAGGGAGAATACTGTAAGAACTGCCCATGTTCTGAATTCTGTCACTTGTACATTTCAAAAGTGCTGAACAAATAGTTATATTGACTACGTCCTTCCTTGCACGCTCATTAATGTCTTCATCGAAATGACGGATTGCCTCATATCCGCTGGTCGCTCCCTTATGCCGTAGTTTGCACATCTCAATTGTCAGTAGAAACCACATTTGTTTAAGCAAATCAGTCATATCAGCGCTGTTTTTTTAGAAGGCAGTAAATGAGGTTGAATGTACTGTTTCGCTGTCAGACACGGCTCCGCTGTTAGCCAGGTGTAGCGGTGGTAAGGATTCACTCCGTGGTGCTGAAAGGAAAGCTCTGCTGTTGTGACAGCTTTATTTAGGCCCTAATGTTTTGTGGGCACCATTTGCCACCGTTATAGTGCAATTAATGTATTGTTTAATGTTGTGTTGTGTTGTGTAGTGGCTTTGCTGGCATGCATCTAAAACAAATGTTGGGAGGTTTGCCCCAACAAGATGTACATGCTAAAGTCCCCACTGCCCCAGAGCAACGGCTGAGGTGGATATAGGGACTGAACTACTGTGCTGGTCCAAAACGCATCTTCCTCCACTTTTCAATCGATGCAATGGGGAGTTTAAAGAGTCCCGGAATATCATTAGTGAGTCGGAGATGGCCGATACCTGTATTTGGTCATCTGATTATCATTTTAAAATGTAGTTAATGAAGCCCTTTAAACTTGATGTGAAGAAAACAGCATGTTGCAGAGCCACTTTACTTCCAAAAGATGAAATCAAAGGAGGGAACAAGATCAATGATCAAGCATCCAACTCCCAATGAATAGTCGAGCTGTTCACAATTAGGACGGCATTTACGATGAGACAATGATGGAGTCCCCTGTGATAATCTTTAACATGCACAGACTGGGGAACACATTGCAATGAACACGATTAAAAAGAGGGGACATTATCTCTGAAGAATGATCACAAATGTAATCAATCTTCTTCACAGGCAGATTCCCTTTGCTTTTGCTCGTTCTCTGCATAGTGAAGAGAGTTAGGGTGGAGATGGAGTCAGGCAAAATCTGTGTCTTTCTCTAAAGTCACTCCAGTCTAACCCCCTTTTCCTTTCCTTGGCTCTTCTCATCCCTCTCTCCTCTCCTCTCCACTTACATATTTTTTCTCCTCCTACCCTCATCTCACTGCTGTCCTCTTCAGGTTATCCAGTCAATGAAACAAAGTAAGTGAAGAGAAGATTGGATATGATTCACAGGCTTGGAGATGCAATGCACCTCATGTGACTTGTTAAGCACAGTTTTACTCCTGAACTTATTTAGGCTTACCATAACAAAGTGGTTGAATACTTATTGACTCAAGACATTTCAGCTTTACATTTTTTATTAATTTGTAAATATATACATAAAAAAAACATAATTCCACTTAAACATTATGGGGCATTGTGTGTAGGCCAGTCACACGAAATCTCATTTTAATACATTTTCAATCCAGGCTGTAACACAACAAAATGTGGAAAATGTAAACTTTCTGAAGGCATCATATGTATCCGCAGTTAACGGAATTAGCCACAAATAAATGAATAGCAAACGGATGTCACCAGGTTCATTCTAAGTGTAATGAAATTACAAACTTCAGAATCGCTGCAGGAACATTACCAGTAACAAAAGGGTGATCAAATTAAGATCCTGCATATCTACAGCACTATAAAAAGCAGACAATCCTTGAGGTCACAACTAGGGCTGAATATTTCCCCGGTATTTTACAAATGTTCCATCCTGAGAATACATCACTTTTCTCCCGGGTAACCCCGTATTTCCAGATAAAACCGGAAGTGTCATTCAAAAGCATATAAAGCATACATATAGGTTTATATCTGGATTTGATTAGATCAAAATGTTACATAAACATTTGTATGAGTCCTACATAAAGAATTAGGGTTCACCCCATTTAGTCGACTAGTCGATTTTGTTTTGGTCAACCAATGTTTTTTGTTGTCAAGCATTCTAAAATATATATACAGTACCAGTCAACATTTGGGACTGTTTTTCTTTTTTTGTTGTTGCTATTTTCTACATTGTAGAATAATAGACATCAAATCTATGAAATAACACATATGGAATCATGTAGTAACCAAAAAAGTGTTAAATAAATCCAAATATATTTTATATTTGAGATTCTTCAAAGTAGCCACCTTGATTACATTTTTCACACTCTTGGCATTCTCTCAACCAGCTTCATGAGGTCATCACCTGGGATGCATTCAATTAACCTTGTTAAAAAAGTGGAATTTATGTACTTCTTAATGCGTTTGAGCCAATCAGTTGTGTTGTGACAAGGTCGGGTGGTATACAGAAGATAGCCCTATTTGGTAAAAGACCAAGTCCATATTATGGCAAGAACAGCTCAAATAAGCAAAGAGAAATGATAGTCCATCATTACTTTAAGACATGAAGGTCAGTCAATCCGGAAAATGTCAAGCACTTTGAAAGTTGCTTCAAGTACAGTCGCAAAAACCATCAAGCGCTATGATGAAACTGGTTCTCATGAGAACCGCCACAAGAAAGGAAGACCCAGAGTTACCTATGCTGTAGAGGATACGTTCATTCGAGTTAACCGCACCTCAGATTGCAGTCCAAATAAATGCTTCACAGAGTTTAAGTAACAGATATATCTCAACATCAACTGTTCAGAGGAGACTGTATGAATCAGGCCTTCATGGTCGAATTGCTGCAAATAAACCACTACTAAAGGACACCAATAAGAAGAAGAGACTTGCTTGGGCCAAGAAACACGAGCAATGGACATTAGACAGGTGGAAATCTGTCCTTTGGTCTGATGAGTCCAAATGTGAGATTTTTGGTTCCAACTGCCGTGTTTTTGTGAGACGCAGAGTAGGTGAACGGATGATCTCCGCATGTGTGGTTCCCACCGTGAAGCATGGAGGAGGAGGTGTGATGGTGTGGGGGTGCTTTGCTGGTGACACTGTAAGTGATTTATTTAGAATTCATTGCATACTCAACCAGCATGGCTACCACAGCATTCTGCAGTGATACGCCATCCAATGTGGTTTGCGCTTAGTGGGACTATCATTTGTTTTTCAACGGGACAATGACCCAACACACCTCCAGGCTGTGTAAGGGCTATTCGTCCAAGGAGAGTGGGATGAGTTGGACCGCAGAGTGAAGGAAAAGCAGCCAACAAGTGCTAAGCATATGTGGGAACTCCTTCAAGACTGTTGGGAAAGCATTCCAGGTATAGCTGGTTGAGAGAATGCCAAGAGTGTGCAAAGATGTCATCAAGGCAAAGGGTGGCTATTTGAAGAATCTCAAATATAAAATATATTTTGATTTATTTAACATTTTTTGGGTTACTACATGAATCTAAATGTGTTATTTCATAGTTTTGATGTCTTCACTATTATTCTACAATGTAGAAAATATCAAAAATGAAGAAAAACTCTTGAATAAGTAGGTGTTCAATAAAAGAATAAGGTGACCCCTGAAAGCCAGATGGAGTAAATTAGACGTCCATTCGGTCCTCATATTAATGTAGCATATGCTATGCTGCAGTAAATGTAGGCCTACCTGTCACAAGAAAACAAGTTACCATGATGAGATGATAGGTCTACATGCATAGTGAACTGCACTCCATACTGAGATGGTCTGCCTGTCCCCAACATGAGCATTGACGATTGATCATGCAGAGAGCAGTGAGAAGACTACAGAGAAGCTCTAATGATATCACTTCATTAATATACTGAACAAAAATATAAACGCAACATGTAAAGTGTTGGTCCATTGCTTCATGAGCTGAAATATATATTTAATGTTTTTATTTTTTACCTTCATTTAACTAGGCAAGTGAGTTAAGAACACATTTTGGCCTACCAAAAGGCAAAATATCCCAGAAATGTTCCATATACACAAAAAGCTTATTTCTCTCAAATTTTGTCCACACATTTGTTTTTTACATTACATTTGTTCATTTGAGCATTTCTCCTTTGCTAATCCATCCACCTGACAGGTGTGACATATCAAGAAACTGATTAATCTGCATGATCATTACTAAGGTGCATCCTGTGGTGGGGACAATAAAAGGCCACTCTAAAATGTGCAGTTTTGTCACACAACGCAATGCCACAGATGTCTCAAGTTGAGGGAGCATGCAATTGACATGCTGACTGCAGGAATGTCCATCAGAATTTAATGTTAATTTCTCTACCATAAGCCGCCTCCAACGTAATTTTAGAGAATTTGGCAGTACACCCAACCGGCCTCATAACCATAACTTCTTCACCTGCGGGATTGTCTGAGACCAGCAACCCAGACAGCTGATGACACTGAGGAGTATTTATGTCTGTAATAAAGTCCTTTAGTGGGAAAAAAAATCATTCTGATTAGCTGGGCCTGGCTCCCCATCCATGGCTGCGCCCCTACCCAGTCATGTGAAATCCATAGATTAGGGCCTAATGAATTTATTTCAATCGACTGATTTCCTTATATGAACTGTAACTCAGTAACACCATTGAAATGGTTGCATGTTTATATTTGTGGTCAGTATACAGTATATTCTGGTGTGAAGACTATTTTTGCCCCAGCTGGTATGGATGACATTACCATTGCATCATTCATTCGTAGGAGTGAGTAACACAGGGGTTTCTCTTCACGCTTATGTTGGCTCCATACGCACCTCAAGATCAAAGCCCCTCAACTTCAATCACAGTGGAGGAGCCACAGAGAAGATCATCTATACCTACAAGTGGTGGTTTTCAATAGCAGACAGTCCCTGACAAATTGGAGTGGAGCACCTATCTAAGTATCTATACTCACCGGCCAGTTTATTAGGTACACTCATTTAGTACCAGGTCAGACCCCCCCCCCTTTGCATCTAGAACAGCCTGAATTCTCTGGGGAATGGATTCTACAAGTTGAAAACGTTCCACAGGAACGTTGGTCCATGTGGACGCGATAGTATAATGCAGTTGCTGCAGATTGTATGGAGGTACACCACCGCCACTAGCCTGTATCGTTGACACCAGGCAGGATGGGTCCATGGACTCATGCTGCTTACGGCAAATCCCGACTCTGCCATCAGCATGACGCAAGAGTAACCGGGATTCGTCGGACCACACAATGTTTTTCCACTCCTCAATTGTCCAGTTTAGTAATCTCGTGCCCACTGTAGCTGTTATTTGTCTGTATGTGGCCCGCCTGTTAGCTTACACGATTCTTGCCAATCTCCTTCGACCTCTCATCAATGAGCTATTTTTGACCTCAGGACTGCCGCTGACTGGATGTTTTTTGTTTGTCACACCATTCTCGGTAAACCGTAGACACTGTCTCGGTAAACCGTAGACACAGTCGTGCAAGAAAATCCCAGGAGGGCGGCCATTTCTGAGATACTGGATCCGGCGCGCCTGGCAATGATGATCATACCATGCTCAAAGTCACTCAGGTCACTCGTTTTGCCCAGTAACTGAATGCGTCGATGCCTGTCTGCCTGCTTTATATAGCAAGCCATGGCCACGTGACTCACTGTCTGTAGGAGAGATCCATTTTCGTGAACGAGGTGGTGTACCTAATAAAATGGATGTGATTGTATCTATCTAATGAACCTGGTTAGTTAAAGGGGGGCTAAACTTCCTGATTTTATATTTTGGCTTGGTCATTAAGAAATTCAGCATTCGTCACTAAAGCCAAACAAGAGTTGTCTTGGGGGCGTGGTTAAATGACGGTGTCTCTTGTGTGTGTGTTCGCACGTGGCAAGCATTTGTGTATTCACTATGTCAAAACAGTGCACAGTTACTCACCCTTCTAGGTCTTGTTTCTTGAAGTCGCCTAGGCTAGCTAGTGCTAGCTAGCTAGTTCAAATTTGGTTTGACATTGGATAGCCTATCTATGGGGCCAGTTAAGGACTGTTAATATATTAGAAATCTTTTAGTTGTCTCATGAAATGCTTTCAATATTTGTATATTAATGTTTACAATTTATAGTTGGTTTGAGGTTTTTAAGTCATTGAAATTTGGCGCTATTGACCTTTTATCGTCCCATGTACATTGTACTGATGGTCCCTAACTAGCCCCATAGGGATATCGAATGTCAAACCAAATCGACCATGGGTGCTGCCAGCTGTGGGCAGGATTGCAATAAACCCAACCTAAGGAAAACTGTTATGCTACCCTTCATTTCATGACATAAATGTTTTTCCTATCATCTCACAAATCTCAGTTAGGGATGAGACTTACTTTATGACCATCATTATCCTATTTGCACGTTGTAGTCAATTTTGACACTAGAATAAATGTTTCTGACATTTGTGACCAACCGTCTCGATTCATTCAGTGATATGAAGCAAAATTTGAAATTGTGTTTTTTTTTATACATTGGATAAAAGTAGAGACTCAGAGCTAGAACATGGTATAACATACACTACAGTTGAAGATCAATGGGAAAGTAATTCTGCTTTGAAAGTTGATAAACTTGCAACCTCACTTTTGGAAAATGGCCCTTCAATGTTTTGGTACCTACTGGAGAGCTCTTCTTTGTCTACACCCATTCAGGATCATTCACACCCTTTTAAGCTTTAGCCCCACCCATCTCTTTAAGGATTCACATGTGAGGCCATGTGCTAAACAACTAAAGATTTCAAGACTAAAGGCTGGTTTATACTACGCTTATGTTCGGAAATTGCGTCTGGAGTGCCAGAGTATGCTCTGGGCGTTTGTAAACTCAGAGCGTTGTCAGATTGGCCACTCGTATATTCAGAGCGCTTCACTCTCGGAGCATTCAGAGCCCAAACTGGGCGCTCTGGCCAAAAAGTAGGGTTGAACTGAGCGTTCTGACCCTAACAACAGCAGTCAAGCACCCAAGCTAACTGGCTAACTTGCTAGCTACTTCTAGACATTTTTTTCCTATTGTGTTATTGACTGTACGCTTGTTTATTCCATGTGTGTTGTTTCTGTCGCACTGCTTTGCTTTATCTTAGCCAGGTCGCAGTTGTAAATGAGAACTTGTTCTCAACTAGCTTACCTGGTTAAATTAAGGTGAAATAAAAAATGTAAGAAAAAGATAGCCAGAGTGAATTTACCAGCTACGTCTATCGACAATTGTCGCAGTGACATCATAAACATTCTACTGAAATAATGACTTGCATAGTGGAGTCTTTTGTTAAGACATGTAGCTAGCTAGTAAGCTAAGCAATGAGCCATAATCCCAACTCATAACATTACTACCCTGCATGAATCTGCAGGTAGCTAACCAACCAGGTTCAATGTTAGCTACCTAACATTAGGCTATAACCAGCAATGCAAATGGCTCTGAGATACGAATATATATTACTACACAGATCATACATGTAACGTTAGCTAGCTAGCCAGCGTTAGCTAGCTAGCTAACAGTACACTTTAACTTGAAATGAAAATTACTTTTTGACAACATTAGAAACGTGTAATATCTGAAAATGTTGCTAGCTAGACTCTCTTACCTGTATACATGGATGAACACATCTCCCTCTATGTTACTGATGCCATGGTTGCCCTTAGTTTGAAGATGTAATACGGAGCCTTATGTGTTCTCTATTCGACTCCGTCTGCATATTTGCAATCAAATCAGAATTTTATCCATCTCCTTAGCTATCATGCTCTAATTCCAATGATTTCAAGCGTGCTACATGGCAGACCAATCCGAACTCATCTCTCGGCATGTCCAGCCCACTCATTATCTCAGCCAATCATGGCTAGGGGGAAGGTTGCTGGCTTTTTCCATTACTAAACTATCTCAATATCAAATCATTTCTGGGTAACAACTAAGTACCATACTGTGATTCCTAGCAAAGAGACACAATTTCACAGTTTTATTCAAACCTCATTCTGTGGAAATATATGTTTTTGACTGCACTGGGCATTTAAAGATGACTCATAAGTCGGTGCATATGGAAAACCTGGACAATGACATGGTATGGTTGTGAAAAGATTAGATATCATGTCTGGAAGCAGACTGCTTTGTAGTTAGTATCCATCTCCTCAAATGAGCATGAATCAAAGGGCTTTAGAAACACCTTTCTGCTCCTTTGACTCAGGTAGAGACTAGTTATCAATAGCAGTGGCCATGAGCCTGTACAACTTGTCCTTAGGAAAGACGTGTGCATTTCAAAATGGCTATCACCTTCTTTTATACTGCAGCATAAATCCAGTCTGAGTGTATTGTTTGTGTGCATGACTGTGTGTTTTTGTGGGTGTGTGTGCATGTGCATGTTTGGGTGTATGGAATGACACCAGACCCGACAGCTTGGGCTTTCTACTTTGAACGTGATCTAAAACAAAGAGCCATGGGACTGGGACACACCCAGGAGGTTGTGAATCTGCATCCACAGCTCCCTCAGTTGATTAGCTGTGTTTGGCAATACAGAAGGACCCTCATTCATTCATTAGCATATTCTCAAGGAGACGTCTTCCAGACCAATTAAAAAGAGTGTTTGTGAGGAGAGCGGAACCTATTTTTCGCACCTCACTGAGAGGGGATGGAGCTTACTGACCCTCACACTCAACCATACAATCACCGAAGTCTCACCCTTATTGTATTTCTACCTAGTATCTACAGTTGAAGTCAGAAGTTTACATACACTTAGTTTGGAGTCACTAAAACTCATGTTTCAATCACTCCACAAATTTCAATGTATTTCAAGCCTACTTTCAAACTCAGTGCCTCCACATCATGGGAAAATCAAAAGAAATCAGCCAAGACCTCAGTAAAAAAATGATGTCTGGTTCATCCTTGGAAGTAATTTCCAAATGCCTGAAGGTACCACGTTCATCTGTACAAACAATAGTATGCAAGTATAAACCCAATAAACCCAGTAGTATGCAAGTATAAACACCATAAACACATCATACCGCTCAGGAAGGAGATGCGTTCTTTCTCCTAGAGATGAACGTACTTTGGTGCGAAAAGTGAAAATCAATCCCAGAACAACAGAAAAGGCCCCTGTGAAGATGCTGGAAGAAACAGGTACAAAGGTATCTATATCCACAGTAAAACAAGTCCGATATTGACATAACTTGAAAGGCCGCTCAGCAAGGAAGAAGCCACTGCTCCAAAAACCGCCATAAAAAAGCCAGACTACAGTTTGCTACTGCACATGGGGACAAAGATTGTACTTTTTGGAGAAATGGCCATGAGGACCATCGCTATGTTTGGAGGAAAAGGGGTGAGGCTTGCAGGCCAAAGAACACCATCCCAACCATGCCAACCATCCCCACCATCAATTTGAGCAAGAAAATAATCCTGCAGCAACAGGAAATGTGAATTATCATGTGGACTATAATTGATGGACATTTTTTGTAGGTGTTGATACATTTTTTTGTTAGGCCAAATCAAGTTTGTCATTTTAAAGTGGAAATTTCAAACTTTAGAAGCCTTTTTAAACCCTGAATACACTGCGAGTTTGCATTTCCTGCCGTGCAGGAAAATCCTCAGCAACAAAATAGTGATCAAATGAAGATCCTACATCTGTATATGTCTGCTGCAGAGAGACACGAGAGAAGAGGATGAGAGAACTTGTTTTGGGAATAAAAGTGCTGAAATAATTTTGGCTCACTATAAAAAAAAATCTAGAATTTGCCGCTGGTACAGCCGGCTAACTCTACCTACAGTTTTTACAAATCGATACTTAAGAGTCAAATATTGATATAATATTGTCCCCAAATCATTTTCCCCCTATCACTACATACAACAAAGACTAGCCAGCATCCTGTTTCCCCTGACACTACCTTTAACATATCAGTTTCAACAATCGCTGGTGACATTTTGAGAAATAGGCCAGAGTCAACAGAACAGAGCCTCCTGCTGCCAATCTGATCTCTAGTCGATAGTGGTACGTACCAAAGTCATATGGGTTGTGTACCAAATGGCATCCTACTCCCTACATGATGCACTACTTTTGGGCCCCTGGGTAAAGGCAGTGCACTATACAGGGAATAGGGTGCCATTTGGGATGCAGAGAGTGGCCTTCCTGTGGAGGCTCCATCCTTCTCTATCCCCATCCTCAGCGCATACGCTCACCTTTGCGCTGGCTCTGCTAGTGATGTGTGTGTGGGGTGGGGAGGAGGGTGTGTGTGTGTGTGTGTGTGTGTGTGTGTGTGTGTGTGTGTGTGTGTGTGTGTGAGAAGGAGAGAATGAATGAGTGATGCTGAGGGAGGAAACCCATGGGATCAGGGGGATCATCTGGGAAGGCGGACTCAAAGGCCCAGGGGTGAGTCAGTGTGCTCGGTGTCACTCTACAGGTCACTGGGCACCCCCTGGAGCTCCTCTGATAAGGAGCAGGCGGTTGATGGGGTGGCTGACACACACACTCGCATGGCCGGGCCCGAGGGAGGCAGGCAGCGATAAGAAGCTTCATGAATACAGCATCACATTAGCATTCTAGCAGTCACCGCTAAAGTCCCCGTCCTAGCCACAATAGAGTCTAGACCGGAGAGACTAGCAGGACACTGGTAACTAGATACTGTAGTGCAGCTAATAATAGCTGATGTAAGTGGGAAGTTTGTGGTTGGCTAGCGCTTGAGGCTGTGCGGTGTTTATTGTTTGGATTTCAGTGAGGCTAGCTAGCTCAATATGGCACGTGTTTATTATTTGTTCTCTAGTCACACTGACACAGTTCCACGGGCGTTTTTAATAGGCCAATTTGTCAACGAGATTGTCACAAAAGGTTTGATAAAACTCCACGTCACAGATAGAAATCAATTCCTCGCCAATGCAGGGGAGTCGCAAGTCGACACACACAGAGCGTAAGGATCATTTATTCCAATTGTAAAATCTATTTGAAAGTCCAATAGCATTAGTACCTGGAGCGAGAGACGCTTCCTACGAGCTAATTGAATTGCAAATCTTTAAAGAAATTTCACTTCCAGTCAGATGACAATGCGTAAAAAGAGTAATATAAGCCAAATGGTCATCAGTAGTGTAAATTATTCATTATGTTTGATGTACCAGAAAGTATATTAATCAAAAAATGTTAAACAGGTTTCTGTAAAATCGTTCCATCTCAGGCATAACTTTCATCTTACTAATATCAATATTTAAGATGTATCCCGTTTCGAAGTCCTCTAATCTAGAGATAAGCCATTTCACAAGCCCACTGCACACATTCCTCTAGCAGTAGAATCACTATCCAAAGGAGCTCACAGTCGAGAAGTGGTGCACCTCAGGGGGTAGCTGGAGTGTGTGTGAAAGTTGCTACTTCAGGGGGGTAACTAACTCGTGGCTATGTTCTGTTCTCTCCCCCGCAGGCAGGCAGCACCGTGCTGCAGTATACCAGCCAGCACCTCCTCCTACACACCAGAGCTCCTCTCACATGCAACCAGGCCTTTCAGCCTTCTCAGTCTTCATAGCCCTCGTAGACTCAACACAGGGAGAAACACTAGCTGACATACTGGGGAGAACCCTCCTGCTTTCATATGTCACCTAGCTGAATGCCTCTTCCACATACCAATTCCACATACAGGCTGAGATCCAAAGTATCTCTCTTATGATTATACGGATAGAGATGCTACAATCCTAGGTTTACATGTGCCATACAGTAGTTTCTATTGTTCTCTAACTCGAATCTCTCTCTGTGGTCAGTTCCAATGCTCTGACCAGCAGATGCGCACAGATGTGTGTGTGTGTTGTGTGTGTTGGAAAGAGAGCATGTGCAGTGCCAGGAGAACACTGAGTGGGAGTCCATTAGTGTCACCGCTGTGTCTCCCAGCTCATCACGAACACTCTGAGTGTCATCACTCATGTCAGTTCCCCTCCACCGCCCGGGGCTGCCTGTCAAACACCAGGGGGAGTGTCTGCCATGGTGGCAGTGGTAGCACAGGCACTTTTAGGGGGGGGGGGGGGGGGGGGGGGGGGGGTTGTTAAACGCCACTCACACACTCTGGACCGACCTGTCGGCTTGTAAGGAGCTTTGTCCAGGGCCCGCTGTGTGTGAGTGGCGTCTGTCTGTTGAGAGCAGATTAAAAAGTAGGTTTGTGTTTCATGACAGAACAACTGTATTAGGATTGAGA
Source organism: Oncorhynchus clarkii lewisi (assembly GCF_045791955.1). NCBI lineage: Eukaryota > Metazoa > Chordata > Actinopteri > Salmoniformes > Salmonidae > Oncorhynchus > Oncorhynchus clarkii. Next base: position 50,576,844 of record NC_092147.1, read on the forward strand.
GCGTGGGTATGGGGTAGTATTATAACCAACCTTTTTTTAACTAGTCCGTTAAGAACACATTCGTATTTAGAATAACGGGCAAACCCAGACAACGCTGGGCCAATTACGGCCGGATGTGATACAGCCTGGAATCGAACCAGGGTCTGTAGTGACGCCTCTAGCACTGAGATGCAGAGCCTTAGACCACTGGGAGTCCCAGGCTACAAGTTAGAGAGTATCCCCATTGTTATATATGTGTGTCTATATGTCAGTTGCTGTGTGCTGGGGAAAGGTGTGTGTTTGGATTTTGAAGAAGAACTTTCCTCGAAGGCTGCTGTGGGGACTAGTACAAATCTAGTCTGATGTCAATATGAGGAGGTCTGTTTTTAGACGCTGTGGGTGTTTTGAGTCTGTGTTTATTCAATTGGAGAATCTGTTTTTAGCAAGGGATGGGGGCTTAGATTTGGACTTGAGGGCTGAGGGCTGAGATACTTCAGAGCAACTGACAGATCTGTGTAAAAGCTGTAAGAGGAGCAAACAAACAGCTCCCTCGAGAACCAACACGTGTGTTTTTTCGAGAGACAAAAAGAGAGAGAGAAAGAGAGAGAGAAAGGGGAAGACAGAGAGAGAAAAGAGGAAAGCCAGAGGGAGAAATAGAGATAGAACGAGAGAGAGAAAGGAAACATTATAAAAAGAGAGAGAGAGGAAGACCCTACCAGTCCATCACATCATGCCTTTCCAGCTGTCTACCAGAAACCCCCCAGCTCCAGGGAGAAATTGTATTTTAGGCCCTGGACACTGAAATATATCCAGTCTGCATGGAGAAATCAATGTTTTCTGTTCTTTGTTTAGAAGTGAGCTCCTGTCCCATAACTAAGGGAGTTATGTGTTCCCCTTGTGTCTGACACTCAATATTTGAGGCATCACCTCAGTGATAGCTCCAGGTGAATGTTATATAGGTCAGCGTATGGCAGAGAGATAGATACTGCTTACTGTCTATACCCCACAGCCACAGCATCTGAGCTATCCTCTCTCACACCAGACCCATTGGCTGGGAGTATGTGGCGTAATGTGTAGCTACAAGAGCTTGTTTGTACGTATAGCTAGCAGAGGACCAAGAAACTGAAGTACTGCAGCTAATTGTAAAGTTAAAGAAAATACTTATAGATTAACAAAATGTAACACGTTCTCACCAGTACGTGTAAACCTTGAGGTGAGATTCTTGGAACTAGACGCTGACGCAACTTATTATCTTCAATATGAGTGACGTTGGGTAGCGTCTGCCTGCTGAACCCCTAAAGCAGTATACCACACGTGTACATTAACCACTGCTGTGTGACCTGTTGGGTGAACAGGTGGGCTCATTTCACATTCTATTAAAATCAACATGGTGTTTCAGTCCCTTTTAGCCAGACTGGTCTCTAAATCCATTAATTAGACTGGGAGGGCATGCCATGCTCCGTTAGTGGGTGAACACAGTAACACAGTACAGTACCCAGCCCATCTGCATTCGCAAAGGAGGGCAAATGAGGAGGGCAAATGCTTGCGTTCACCGAATGGCACTCTTACCTATTGCTGGACCGGTAGCACTTTAAAATGAATGTGGACGTGATTGATTATGAGACCATGGTAAAGTTGAAAGTCTCCCAGCAGACCACTACGGGGTGTCTAGCGGACGCCCAGAGGGCCGACCAACCCTAGTTTTGGGAACCTCTGCTCTGTTCTGTGGTGACATGTTGATGCAGTTTCTTACCTGACACCCTAGACCCACTCCAATTTGCTTACTGCCCAAATAGGTCCACAGACGATGCAATCTCAACCACACTGCACACTGCCCTAACCCATCTGGACAAGAGGAATACCTATGTGAGAATGCTGTTCATCGACTACAGCTCGGCATTTAACACCATAGTGCCCTCCAAGCTCGTCATCAAGCTCGAGACCCTGGGTCTCGACCCCGCCCTGTGAAACTGGGTACTGGACTTCCTGACGGGCCGCCCCCAGGTGGTGAGGGTAGGCAACAACATTTCCACCCTGCTGATCCTCAACACTGGGGCCCCACAAGGGTGCGTTCTGAGCCCTCTCCTGTGCTCCCTGTTCACCCACGACTGCGTGGCCACGCACGCCTCCAACTCAATCATCAAGTTTGCGGACGACACGACAGTGGTAGGCTTGATTCCCAACAACGACGAGACGGCCTACATGGAGGAGGTGAGGGCCCTCGGAGTGTGGTGTCAGGAAAATAACCTCACACTCAACGTCAACAAAAGGGAGGGAACACCCCCCTATCCACATCGATGGAACAGTAGTGGGGACGGTAGTAAGTTTTAAGTTCCTCGGCGTACACATCACAGACAAACTGAATTGGTCCACCCACACAGACAGCATCGTGAAGAAGGCGCAGCAGCGCCTCTTCAACCTCAGGAGGCTGAAGAAATTTGGCTTGTCACCAAAAGCACTCACAAACTTCTACAGATGCACAATCGAGAGCATCCTGTCGGGCTGTATCACCGCCTGGTACGGCAACTGCTCCGCCCACAACCGTAAGGCTCTCCAGAGGGTAGTGAGGTCTGCACAACGCATCACCGGATGCAAACTACCTGCCCTGCAGGACACCTACACCACCCGATGTCACAGGAAGGCCATAAAGATCATCAAGGACAACAACCACCCGAGCCACTGCCTGTTCACCCCGCTATCATCCAGAAGGCGAGGTCAGTACAGGTGCATCAAAGCTGGGACCGAGAGACTGAAAAACAGCTTCTATCTCAAGGCCATCAGACTGTTAAACAGCCACCACTAACATTGAGTGGCTGCTGCCAACACACTGACTCAACTCCAGCCACTTTAATAATGGGAATTGATGGGAAATGATGTAAAATATATCACTAGCCACTTTAAACAATGCTACCTAATATAATGTCTACATACCCTACATTATTCATCTCATATGTATATGTATCTACTGCATCTTTATGTAATACATGTATCACTAGCCACTTTAACTATGCCACTTTGTTTACATACTCATCTCATATGTATATACTGCACTCAATACCATCTACTGTATCTTGCCTATGCCGCTCTGTACCATCACTCATTCATATATCTTTATGTACATATTCTTTATCCCCTTACACTTGTGTCTATAAGGTAGTAGTTTTGCAATTGTTAGCTAGATTACTTGTTGGTTATTACTGCATTGTCAGAACTAGAAGCACAAGCATTTCGCTACACTCACATTAACATCTGCTAACCATGTGTATGTGACAAATAAAATTTGATTTGATTTGATTTGCTATACGAGGACAGGGGAATATGACTGAGACAAAGAGAGAAAACCCAATATACTGTAAAAGATGCAGCAAGTCTTTAACAGGTTGGCTGACTGCTGTTTTGGGACAATTAGCAATTGTCATGGTGACTTTCCACGGAGGCTGATGTCTTTTTATGTTTTAAACACAGCTTTCTTCTCTGCCTCAATATGGCTTGTCTATCATCACTGGGCGGGGGTGCCCCTACCCTCCACCTGCTTCCATGTTTCCAAACCCATAGAATTGTTATCCTGAAAATCACAGTGGAACAAATACTTTGCTCCCAAGCAATTGGGATCACCTAATTATAAGACACTGGGTGAATGTGGAGCAGATGCCCTCCTCTCACCCCCCCAACCCTGTCTCCCCCTGCCTCCCTCTGCTTTCCAATCGTGGGAGCCATTTGGTCTCATTCTAGTGTTACATTGGATCAGCGTGGAACATGCTACTGTCCATGCCAAGCGCTGCCATGGTATAAATGAACCTAATCGCTTTCCACCCCTCCAGCACTCCCCCCCCCTGCCATCACCCGCTGTCGCAAGTCAGCCTGGCAAGAACCATAGAGCTCCAGGCTCCACGTATATCAGATCCAGTGCTCTGTCACTACCTGGCCTGTCGTCGGACTCAGAACAGCAGTCTTCCTCGCGTGGGGACTTGGAAAGAAAGAGAGAGAGAGAGGAGCCGCTTCATGAGAGCAAAAGGTCACGAGTGTAACTCCTTAAGAGGTACCCAAACTACCAGTTAATGACTCCAGTGTCTGGGGCCACCATTAAACGTCTGCTAGTGAAGAACAGAGAGATGACGAGAAAGAAAAAGGGCTCTTAAGGGATTATTTTCACTGACCCCCACCCTGTCTAGATCACCTCCAATGGACACCTCCTCGTGTCCAGGCCCTTCGGCGCTCGCTCAGTTCCCCCCACACCCTCCCTGGTGCCTGAGAGGAGACAAGAGCAGCTGTCACCTTGCGTGGCCAGAGGCCCCTGTCTTATCTATCCACAGCCAGCATTGACCTCCTTCTCTCCTTCTCTCTCAATGACAAATCTTGGTCTGATGTATGACCCTCTGTTGGCCTTATCAAGATACAGTATATAGCCTCGTTGTGTACATCAGAGTGGGACACTTTACAGCAGTGTACATCTCTCCACGGCAATGTGGCCTTGATTGGTTAATTGCTGATTAAAGATTAATGTGGGATTCTAACATTCTAGGGGGATTTCTAACGATTCTCACACACACACTCGCACACACACACTCGCACACACACACCCTCACACACACACACACACACACACACACACACACACACACACACACACACACACACACACACACACACACACACACACACACACACACACACACACACACACACACACACACACACACACACACACACACACACACACACACACATCTATTACTCAGTCAGGTTGTAATTGTGCCTGGGAATTAACAGGCAGTGAGTAGAGGCTGATTGCTACAGCGTCTCAGCACACTCTCCCAGGAATGAGACTAAACGAGCAGACCCTCGTCTCACACTAACAACAATCCTTCATTATGACCATTAGATAGATGAACCAGAGCCTGATGGAAGGAAAGAAAGGGAACACTGAACAATAGCCAAACCAGCCAACAGCCACCATATTTTAAGTCTTTAAATATTTGTATCTGTGCTATTACTGAGCTTGGCTTGTACAAAAAAACCAATGTGATAGCCCCCCAAAGTGCAAACAACACCCATGAGAGCAAATCAAGGATGGCACAAGCAAATGATTAAACAAGCAATCTCAAAGTGCTTAAAATATTTTGAATAGTATTGAACCTAGAGCCACATGAGACCCACTCACTGTAGGTTCCCATGGCAACCCAAACTGGCTGTGCACATCGTTGTAAAGTCAAGATACTTCCAGACAAATGAGCATTGCTCTAAAATGTTTGCGACATGCTCCTTGCTATTTACTTCAACAAATATTCTGTAGAAACTTTGAGAGGCACCCAAATGATTCATCAGATAGTGTGTAGTGCTGAAATCACTTAACATCCTCGGGACGCTCTCCTCAAACATCCGTGCCAGGTGTTTCAAATCAAGATTTGTTTGTTTTTGTCTTGTGTTTTGTATGCATTCAAATGACCAGGTGTGCTACTGTTTCAGTAGTCTATTTGCCATTGACGGGAGGCACTGTAACAGTTCATTTAACACCCAAGCAGGCCTGGACCTCATCAACGCTCAGGTCGGATAAACATGTCACAACACGAGCACACACACTGAAGCTACCTGCACATAGAGATCGAAGAGATGAGAGAGAGAGAGAGAGAAGGGCGAGTGAGTGGAGGGGATACAACTCATTTTGAAGAGCCCTCGCGTTCGGCCAGCGGGGCTGAGAAGATGGTGGACGGGGCGGTTCGGGGATTTGATATACGGCTGAAAAGGTCAACGCCGCTCTTATTGGGATAAGAAAGCGACAGAAAAGGAAAAGGTCAATTCATCAACTCCCTCTTAAATCCTCCTCCCCTGCCCGCGCCTCCTGAATGAGATTTAGTAGAGTGACGGATAAACCCCATTGACTTGATATCTTCCCGTAAATTTGCCAGGACCAACGTTAGTGGGGAAAGGGGAAATCCTTTGCCATGTTGCAGGACAAAATAAGACAGTCATGTTATCTATTATTAGTTAGTCATTATTACATTATCAGTGGGGAGAGGCTCATTCTAGACAACAAAAATATGAGCTGTTTGAGCAACAGCTACCGTGCTCAGTGGCGATTTTAGCACGTACATCTTGGTGGGGCAAAAAAAAAAAGTGGGATGCATGCCAGGAAAGCCACTACACTACACTAAACAATACATTAATTGCACTGTAACGGTGACAAACGGTCCCCGCAAACTGTTAGGGCCAACATAAAGCTGTACAAACAGCAGAGTCCCAACAGCAGTCCCAACACCTTACCACTGCTACACCTGGCTATCAGCGGAGCCTTGTCATTCAGCCTCATTTACTGCCTTTAAAAAAACATAGCTGATATGGCTGACTTGCTTAAACAAATGTGGTTTCTACTGACAATTGAGATGTAGAAACTATGGCATAAGGGGACGACCAGCGGTTAAGAGGCCATCCGTAATTTAGTAGACATTAATTAAGACATTAGTCAATACAACGATTTGTTCAGCACTTTGAAAATGTACAGCGACAGAATTCCGAACATGGGCCATTCTTACAGTTCCCAGTTGTCTTGAACTCACTGAAGTCAGATTTTGCATTTCCGAGTTAACAGTTGTTTTGAGCCAATAGTGATCAAAGCTGTCATCAAGGCAAAGGGTGGCTACTTTGAAGAATCTCAAATATAAAGTATATTTTGATTTGTTTATCACTTTTTTGGTTACTTCGTAGTGTGGATGTCTCCACTATTATTCTACTTATGTGGAAAATAGTACAAATACAGAAAAACCCTTGAATCAGTAGGTGTGTCCAAACTTTTGACTGGTATTGTATATCTGTTTCAACCATTTTCAACCTAAAAAAAATGTGGAATAAGCAAAGACTGATTTCTGGTCAATCAGATGGACAAGGGGTCTTAGGAAACATCTACGAGAAAAAGTATTAGAAGGTATTAAAAGGTATTAGAAATACATTAAAACACAATAATGTTGAGGTAAAGACCCCTGCTAGTAGATAGCGCAATGACTGGAAGTCTATGGTGACGCTAGTTAGTACTGGCTCCCGAAACTGCTGCGAACTTCCTTCATACTGGACACAGTGTTCGAATACCCATACTAACATACTGTATACTACATACTTAATGAGTATATACTACATCCTATGTACTATTAGTTAATTTTAGTCCACTGTAAACGAGCGGTATGCTTTGTTGAGCGTACTAGCGCTGTCTACCGGAAGTTGATGCAGTTGCTATGCAACTCCTTGCTAGCTTGTTAGCAGAGCTAACACATTACTAGCTAGACATCTCACGATTTCATTAACAATGTCCATTGAGAATACACAATGACTATACAACTTAGCTAAGCTAACAATGAAGTCAATAATCAAGTCAATAAAAGTTGGTCAGTTAGTTAGATAGCATATAGTTAATACACTGGTACATACAAGCAACTGCTGTAATGATATGTTATGCGGTTCGTGAGGCTAGCGTTGCCAACATATTTGACAAGTCATTACTTGTCGGACTTTGGCTGCATTCATTTCCACATTTTTCTTAAAATCTAAAAATGTAGTGAAGCCACGCCCATTTTCTGAAGAATTTGCATCATGGCCCCTAAAACCACAGAAATAGTTTCCACTGCTTGTATACTTCGTATTCAGGCGAATGTAGTACGACATCCGGGAACTTTTGGCATACTAACTATATCCATACTATGACCAATAATAATACTATATACTCAATTTACGTCACAAATAGTATAGTTAGTGCGGTTAGTATGAGTATTCTAACACAGCTAGAGACATAAAAATGGTGTCCACAAGTTCATCTGACTAAGTAGATAAAGTGGATAAAGGCCCTAATAAAAAAATGCTATTGTGTTCTTTGAAATACATCTTCTTTTTGAATGTTACCGAAGACCTTCATAAATACAACAAAATTATTATTCTTCCAAGGGCATACACAATAGAAGTCGGAAGTTTACATACACTTAGGTTGGAGTCATTAAAACTAGTTTTCCAACCACTCCACAAATGTCTTGTTAACAAACTATAGTTTTGGTAAGTCGTTTAGGACATCTACTTTGTACATGACACAAGTCATTTTTCCAACAATTGTTTACAGACAGATTATTTTCACTAATACACTGTATCACAATTCCAGTGGGTCAGAAGTTTACAGACACTAAGTTGACTGTGCCTTTAAACAGCTTGGAAAATTCAAAAAAATGATGGCTTTAGAAGCTACTGATAGGCTAATTGACATTATTTGAGTCAATTGGATGTGTACCTGTGGATGTATTTCAAGGCCTACCTTCAAACTCAGTGCCTCTTTGCTTGACATCATGGGAAAACATTAAAAAATCTGTCAAATCAGCCAAAACAAGTCTGGTTCATCCTTGGGAGCAATTTTCAAATGCCTGAAGGTACCACATTTATCTGTACAAACAATAGTACGCAAGTATAAACACAATGGGACCACGCAGCCATCATACCACTCAGGAAGGAGACACGTTCTGTCTCTTAGAGATGAACGTACTTTGGTGCGAAAAGTGCAAATCCATCCCAGAAAAACAGCAAAGGACCCTGTGAAGATGCTGGAGGAAACAGGTAAAATAAGATCTATATCCACAATAAAACAAGTCCTATATCGACATAACCTGAAAGGCCGCTAAGCAAGGAAGAAGCCACTGCTCCATAACCGCCATAAAACTGCACATGGGGAGAAAGATTGCACATTTTGGAGAAATGTCCTCTGGTCTGATGAAACAAAAATAGAACTGTTTGGCCATGATGACCATCGTTATGTTTGGAGGAAAAAGGGGGAGGCTTGCAAGTCGAAGAACACCCTCCCAATCGTGAAGCACAGTGGTGGCAGCATCATGTTGTGAGGGAAATTATGTGGATATATTGAAGCAACATCTCAAGACATCAGCTAGGAAGTTAAAGCTTGGTTGCAAATGGGTCTTCCAAATGGACAATGACCCCAAGCATACTTCCAAAGTTGTGACAAAATGGCTTAAGGACAACAAAGTCAAGGTATTGGAGTGGCCATCACAAAGCCCTGACCTCAATCTTAAAGAAAATGTGTGGGCCGAACTGAAAGAGTGTGTGCGAGCAACGAGGCCTACAAACCTGACTCAGTTACACCAGCTCTGTCACGAGGAATGGGCCAAAATTCACCCAACTTATTGTGGGAAGCTTGTGGAAGGCTACTCAAAATGTTTGACCCGAGTTAAACAATTTAAAGGCAATGCTACCAAATACTAATTCTGACCCCCCTGGGATTCTGACCCACTGGGAATGTGATGAAAGAAATAAAGGCTGAAATAAATAATTCTCTCTACTATTATTCTGACATTTCACATTCTTAAAATAAAGTGTTGATCCTAACTGACCTAAGACAGGGAATTTTGACTAGGATTAAATGTCAGGAATTGTGAAAAACTGAGTTGAAAAGTATTTGCCTCAGGTGTATGTAAACCTCCAACTTCAACTGTATGACGTGTATTAATTAGACTTTGACTTTCAAAAGACACGTCATTAGCCTCAAGGGGGGTCCAACAAGGCCAGGGTTTTTTCGTGTTAATCACTGTCACGGAGGCCAGTCAAAGCATGTCAAGTTTGCATTAGGCTACATGCTACATATTAAACACCAACAACAAAGGAACTTCAATGATATCCGAACAATATGCGAATACACATAATAACCCATAGCCTTTATAAGCTAGAACAGTGGTCCCCAAACTTTTCTTAGTCGAGATCACTTCATGAGTCAAAATGCAAGCCGAGTGCAATTCTCTCATGGGCGCTGGAGATCAAGTGCACCTATAATGTATTGTGTGATATCAGTTAAATTACAAATAGCCTATACGGCCTAAACTATAGCGCATGTGCGAAGAAGCACAGGGCAAAGTTATTTTTCCAATTCAATAAAATTTCCCAAATTGATAGGCTATTTACATGGAAATAAATATTGTTTCATGCATTTGCCTTTTTTCATATACAATAAGAGAGGTCCAACTTTCTCCAGGTAGACCTACCCCTTACTATGAATAAGGTAGAGACCCTTACATTTCAAAACTCGAATCCCAGGCTATATGATAACACTGGTAATAGGTCAGTTGTTGTAGGCTATTACCTGGCACATCGGAGCATAAATTGAAAGTTTAGGATCACTTAGAAATGTCTTTGTTTTTTGAAAGAACAGCACATTTTTTGGTCCAACATCAAATTGATCAGAAATACAGTGTAGACATGGTTAATGTTGTAAATGACTATTGTTGCTGGAAACGGCTGATTTCTTTTTAATGGAATATCTACATAGGCGCACAGAGGCCCATTATCAGCAACCATCACTCCTGTGTTCCAATGGCACATTGTGTTAGCTAATCCAAGTTTATCATTTTTAAAAGCTAATTGATCATTAGAAAACACTTTTGCAATTATGTTAGCACAGCTGAAACCTGTTTTGATTTAAAGAAGCAATAAAACTGGCCTTCTTTAGACTAGTTGAGTATCTGAAGTATCAGCATTTGTGGGTTTGATTACAGGCTCAGAATTCTTCTGAAACTCGTCAGTCTATTCTTGTTCTGAGAAATGAAGGCTATTCCATGCAAGAAATTGGCAAGAAACCTTTTCTTTACCCCAAACTTTTGAACGGTAGTGTATATATTTCACTGGACAGATGGTCATGCAGAGAGTGTGAGTCGAAGTAGAGAAGCGTGTTTCATGATTTCTAAAAGTGTTGAATAAAAACAGCATTGTATTGCTGATCATTGTCTCTGAATGTCCCGAAACTGCGATCGATACAGAGGGGGACTGGAGGCCTTCATGGCGAGATCACTGATATCAAATAACTTGGCATTGATTCAACGTCACATGCTTATTGTTGACAACAACACGTATTGTTACTGCTATAGACAACTACTGTGTCTAGTATAGCTATTGTACTACAGTATAATTTGTATTATCGTCCTACGAATGGCTTTGCCACCGCATTCACTGTATATTTAGAAATGCTGTGTGAAATATATGTCAAATACTTTAAAGAGAATGCTGTATGAGCTCTGTGGTTCTGTATTCAGTGTGAGCGCTTGGTTATGTAATCCACTGCAGTAGTTTCTCCTCTAGCAGAGACCAGAGAACTACTGTGTGAATAATACCACACGCTTCAGGCCTAAACAAGGAACAGGGAGAGGTAAATATTCCTAGTTTGTAAACAACTGTGCAACTAAGGTTGAATGGTGGAAACCCGGTTACTGAGATTTACCGGGATTTACCGCCCGAAACCATTCCCTTTTCCGGCATAAATATCTGAGAGAAACAGATAAATCATAATACATTATTTACATGAACAGCATTTGCTTGATATGGAACTGTTAAATGATATGCAATGTCTAAATCTGGCTGATCTACGGCCTCTGCATGATGAATCAACACTCAGGGTGGGGACAGACAGCCCATCTCAGTATGGAGTATAGATCACAATGCATGTAGACCTATCATCTCATCATGGTAACTTGTTTTCTTGTGACAGGTAGGCCTACATTTGCTGCAGCATAGCCTATGCTCCATTAATATGAGGATCGAATGGACGTCTAATTTACTCCATCTCCATCTGGCTTTCGGGCGTCACCTTGTCTTTTAATTGTAAAGAATATAATTGTTTTAATTGCAGCTGCAGAGTTTTAAAACAGCCTATCACTCGAATATCATTGCGCACACTCTCGCAGTCTTTCTCTCCCTCTCCATCAACTCCATTGATGTCCTCTGTCTCTTGTGCAATACGCAAACACCTGTGCCCCCCGTCGGCCTTTCTCTTGGAGTCCCATGCAGGAAAAGCTAAACTACAATAGCTTGCTGGACATAATTTTTTTTTTTGCGTTTCTTATACAAATAGAATATTCGAAGAGGGATGCAAAGCTCTTTTTTGCTTAATGTTAAATACAGCAGACAACACAACTCACGGGTAGTTTGAAAGAAGAGCGAACATGTGATGGTGGTAAGCTATTGCAGTTATTTATTCAGACCCATAACCATTCAATCTTCGAGAAGAGAAGTGAAAGCCTTCTGCATCTAATTCTATTCCTATATTATTCAAGTATATCATTACAATGACAAGGACAACATTTTTCATTTAACTGTTGAAAGTGAGGAAGGAATGAAGCAACGATAGAGAGAGGTAGGCTAATAATATTAAGGAAAATATTATGAAAGGCATATATGCGTCAGCCTACTAATTATACAAATAGACCCTATTATATTTGAAAATTACAATCAAATTCGCCTATACTTGTAACTTTGTTAAAAACTAAATTTCCTACTAGAGCTTGTTTCATGTATTTACCTGAGAGAGCATATACAGTAGCTAGCTACATTTACAACTTCTATGTTTTTCTGTCATGCGTAATGTGCAGTAGTCCATATACAGTGCCTTGCGAAAGTATTCGGCCCCCTGAACTTTGCGACCTTTTGCCACATTTCAGGCTTCAAACATAAAGATATAAAACTGTATTTTTTTGTGAAGAATCAACAACAAGTGGGACACAATCATGAAGTGGAACGACATTTATTGGATATTTCAAACTTTTTTAACAAATCAAAAACTGAAAAATTGGGCGTGCAAAATTATTCAGCCCCCTTAAGTTAATACTTTGTAGCGCCACCTTTTGCTGCGATTACAGCTGTAAGTCGCTTGGGGTATGTCTCTATCAGTTTTGCACATCGAGAGACTGAAATTTTTTCCCATTCCTCCTTGCAAAACAGCTCGAGCTCAGTGAGGTTGGATGGAGAGCATTTGTGAACAGCAGTTTTCAGTTCTTTCCACAGATTCTCGATTGGATTCAGGTCTGGACTTTGACTTGGCCATTCTAACACCTGGATATGTTTATTTTTGAACCATTCCATTGTAGATTTTGCTTTATGTTTTGGATCATTGTCTTGTTGGAAGACAAATCTCCGTCCCAGTCTCAGGTCTTTTGCAGACTCCATCAGGTTTTCTTCCAGAATGGTCCTGTATTTGGCTCCATCCATCTTCCCATCAATTTTAACCATCTTCCCGGTCCCTGCTGAAGAAAAGCAGGCCCAAACCATGATGCTGCCACCACCATGTTTGACATTGGGGATGGTGTGTTCAGGGTGATGAGCTGTGTTGCTTTTACGCCAAACATAACATTTTGCATTGTTGCCAAAAAGTTCAATTTTGGTTTCATCTGACCAGAGCACCTTCTTCCACATGTTTGGTGTGTCTCCCAGGTGGCTTGTGGCAAACTTTAAACAACACTTTTTATGGTTATCTTTAAGAAATGGCTTTCTTCTTGTCACTCTTCCATAAAGGCCAGATTTGTGCAATATACGACTGATTGTTGTCCTATGGACAGAGTCTCCCACCTCAGCTGTAGATCTCTGCAGTTCATCCAGAGTGATCATGGGCCTCTTGGCTGCATCTCTGATCAGTCTTCTCCTTGTATGAGCTGAAAGTTTAGAGGGATGGCCAGGTCTTGGTAGATTTGCAGTGGTCTGATACTCTTTCCATTTCAATATTATCGCTTGCACAGTGCTCCTTGGGATGTTTAAAGCTTGGGAAATCTTTTTGTATCCAAATCCGGCTTTAAACTTCTTCACAACAGTATCTCGGACCTGCCTGGTGTGTTCCTTGTTCTTCATGATGCTCTCTGCGCTTTTAACGGACCTCTGAGACTATCACAGTGCAGGTGCATTTATATGGAGACTTGATTACACACAGGTGGATTGTATTTTTCATCATTAGTCATTTAGGTCAACATTGGATCATTCAGAGATCCTCACTGAACTTCTGGAGAGAGTTTGCTGCACTGAAAGTAAAGGGGCTGAATAATTTTGCACGCCCAATTTTTCAGTTTTTGATTTGTTAAAAAAGTTTGAAATATCCAATAAATGTCGTTCCACTTCATGATTGTGTCCCACTTGTTGTTGATTCTTCACAAAAAAATACAGTTTTATATCTTTATGTTTGAAGCCTGAAATGTGGCAAAAGGTCGCAAAGTTCACGGGTGCCGAATACTTTCGCAAGGCACTGTATGTATTGGATAACGGCACAATCATTTGTTTTTTGGGGGGGGGGGTGGGGTGGGGTGGGTTCATTGAATGTCGTTAATGAACGGCTCATAAAATGTATTTAACCTCTTTGATCTCTAGGGGCGCTATTTCATTTTTGGATAAAAAACGTTCCCGTTTTAAGCGCGATATTTTGTCACGAAAAGATGCTCGACTATGCATATTCTTGACAGTTTTTGAAAGAAAACACTCTGAAGTTTCAGAATCTGCAAAGATATTGTCTGTAAGTGCCCCAGAACTCATTCTACAGGCGAAACCAAGATGATGCATCAACCAGGAAATGATCAGAATTTCTGAAGCTCTGTTTTCCATTGTCTCCTTATATGGCTGTGATTGCGCAAGGAATGAGCCTACACTTTCTGTCGTTCCCCCAAAGTGTTAGCAGCATTGTGACGTATTTGTAGGCATATCATTGGAAGATTGACCATAAGAGACTACATTTTCCAAGTGTCCGCCTGGTGTCCCTGCGTCGAAATTGGAGCGTAAAGCCAGGTGCAATTATTTTTCCATTTGAGAGCAAGGAGAAACCAGGCTTCCACGAAGGATATATCATTGAAGAGATATGTGGAAAAACACCTTGAGGATTGATTCTAAACCACGTTTGCCATGTTTCAGTCGATATTATGGAGTTAATTTGGAAAAAAGTTCGCGTTTTGAGGGCTGAATTTTCGTTTTTTTTTTTTTTTTTTTTTTTTTTTTTTTGGTAGCCAAATGTGATGTACAAAACGGAGCTATTTCTAATACACAAAGAATCTTTTTGGAAAAACGGAGCATCTGCTATCTAACTGAGAGTCTCCTCATTGAAAACATCAGAAGTTCTTCAAAGGTAAGTTATTTTATTTGAAGGCTTTACTTGTTTTTGTGATAGTTGCCTGCTAAATGCTAACGCTAATGCTAACGCTAATGCTAACGCTAAATGCTACGCTAGCTAGCTACTGTTACACAAATGATTGTTTTCCTATGGTTGAAAAGCATATTTTGAAAATCTGAGATGACAGTGTTGTTAACAAAAGGCTAAGCTTGAGAGCTAGCATATTTATTTCATTTCATTTGCGATTTTCATGAATAGTTAACGTTGCGTTATGGTAATGAGCTTAGGTCTATAAATAGAATCCCGGATCCGGGTTTGGTCGTCGCAACAGGTTAATATGTCTCATCAGGCTCAGGTAGCATCAGGTTTGAATTTTCATGCTGATCAAAGCAGTAATTAAATCCAGACATTTATATGCTTTATAATGCTTTTGAATGACACTTCTGGTTTTGGCAGGAAATGCCGGGTCACCCGGCAGATAAGTGATTTATTCTAGGGATGAAACATTTGTAAAATACCGGGAAAATGTTCAACCCTAGCCGGGACGTATCTCAACATTTTTCCATGGCCAAAAATGAAAACACGAAGCTGACCAAACTTGTTGGTCCTTTACAAACCTGCTGTATGTAAAATACTGTGTGACAGCTTGGAAAATAAATAAATGTGACTCTGGATGACAACATAATGATGTTTGTTTCCAACATTAGGGCTGTATATTCCTAAAGAACCGGATTTCCTTGCCACGATACTAACGAGTATTGCGATACTGGTAGTGCAAAGTGGATAAAGATCAACTCAGCAAAACAGCATATGTATTAGTGAGAGACTCCTTAAAACATGGTGGAGGTGGATAATGATAGACCATGATTCTGATTAAAACCAGGAGGATGAACTGCATTTGGAGCTTAAGGCCGGTGACGGGATGGAAATATGGGCCTGGGTTATTCCCAGGTAAATGGGTGGACAAAGAAAAGGAGGACCAGATTATATTTCAGTGTAATCTCTGGCTGGTGGACACAAGATCAATCAAGCCCCCCCCCTACTTGTTCTCTCCTATCAATTTTAATGGTTGAGGGACATCATTCAAAAACAATTTAATGGGACAAGAAGATGGATGAGAACATTTGCAGCTAACAGTCTGGAGATAGAGAGGGAGGGAGGGAGCAGTTGAGAGAGATAGAGAGGAGGGAGGGAGCAGTTGAGAGGGAGGGAGGGAGGGAGGGAGGGAGGGAGGGAGGGAGGGTGACGGAGAGTCCTTATAGTGCCAGTGAAAACCATCACAAACACACACCAACTACAGTATTTCCCTACATTGTCTGATCCCTTTTTAAAGGGGGTTCTCTTCATCATATAGTCCCTCACAAGACACGTTGATAACACTGCATCACTATTGTTTTTTGTGTGAGATATATACGGGCTTCCGAGTGGCGCAGCGGTCTAAGGCACTGCATCTCAGTGCTAGAGGCATCACTACAGACCCTGGTTCGACCCTGGTATGACAACCGGCTCTGTTCGGGAGTCCCATAGGGCGGCGCACAATTGGCCCAGTTTCGTCCGGGTTAGGGGAGGGTTTAGCCGGGCTAGGCCGTAATTGTGTTCCTAACTGACTTGCCTGGTTAAATAAAAGTTCAATTAAAAAAAAATATTGATGTGTTGAAGCTACCGAACTGTCCGTTCAAGCAGTTGGCACACAGTTCAGACACTCATCGGTACAACACATGCAATCAGAGGTCTCTTCACAGTCCCCAGGGAAGCCCACAGTATTAAATAGAGCCATGGCTACATAACTCTCTGCCCCCCCCAAGCTAGTAATAAAAACAGATAAAATAACACCTCACTGCACAAAGGGGACTGTGAAGAGACACAGCCATTTTATATATCTTGTATTGTGATTTTTCACTGTATTATGTGTGACAAATGCACGGAGGCTCGTTGTGCGACTACACTGAACGTCTTTACCACAGATCAACCTGTTAACAACTCTTGCAAAACTCACTCATCCAGCCCTGACACCTGCGTTGGCGCACAGCGCGCCTGATACATCCTGAAAGCAACAGTACTCAAATACTCAACTGAGCTACGACACAACATTGCTGAACACAACACAACGCGTTAGATATTTTGTGTGTGTACTGATGTGTCGACTCTGTGTGCCGCTTTAAATGTATGTCGATCAGTCCTGGACTAATAATGTTCTGTACTGCCACATTATGGCATGTTTCATGTGGAACCCAAGACGAGTAGCTGCTGCTTTTGGGGATCCTAATAAATACCAAAACTCCATTTTTATGTTTGATTTCTTGACCTGCAAGTGATATGAGGTGGTGCTGTACAGCAGCAGGAGCGCCGCAATAGAGCATCCTGCAACACTGGACGCTATGAGGTGAAGTTTCCCCTAGGTACAGGATTTGAACCATTTGTGGGGGAAATGCAAAACTGACCCCAGATCGGGGTTATGGGGAAATGTCACCCTAGTCCCTGCAGGCTGCAGCACGTGTGGTACTCGGGTGGCGATCCTGCCTCTTCGCGGAAAGAGAACCCGTACTCCGTACATCATAGAACTCTTTGGAATCAACCTTTTCACCCAGGCTCAGATGGTTTCCGGATCTGCCTCATTTCAGCTCTGTCACCCAGAGACGCCACTCAGTCGCTTCGCAAAGCGCCGCAGACACCGAAACGCCAAGACGGCTTAAACATTACAATGCGTCGGTTGAAAAGTTCTTCATTTCGACATTCAGAGACCCGAAGGAGACAACTGCAGCATTTACAATCCATTTGCTTAAGCAGCTCTTCATCAAACAACTCACCGCACCACATCCATAATGTATTTTTCCGTGATACAATTTCTAGATGCAAAGAACAATCTCATACAATCAATTTATTTCCTAAAGCATTTTTGGGGTAGAGTGAACATGTTTCCTTTTTTTTTCTCCCCTTCTTCATCTACACTGTATCAGGGCCAGTTATCAGGCGGTGTTGTGCCTCATTGACATAACGCTGTTTTCCATTTCATTCCCAAACGCAGCAGAGCTCGACTCTGCGCCTACCTACTCATTTCTTTCCGAACCCATCATCGTGCTCTGCTTTCTTCTAAATGGGTTCATTGGAAAGCAGGAAGGAATGGTCATTGGAAAAGGACTAACAATCAACTCGGAGTAGGTGTTATAATGGTAGAGACACATTTCGGCTCTGGCGCTTGGGCATTACGTCAGCAACAGTGACAGCTGTCTGTTAGTGTGGCCTAGGGGTGACATATTAACATGACTTTACACTCAATTCACTCAAGCTATTGGAATCCCAATCCCTCCGAGACCAAACTACGACACTAATGCTTTACTTTGATTCTAAGGTAATTCAGTTTGTACACTCCTATCATAGATATATCATAACAAGAAAGCACAGAGGAGAACACATTCATCTAAGCTAATGGACGCTTACTGTAAACTACTATAGCAGACTGCTGGAATCCCATCATAGCCATTAGTCTCTGAGCTCCACTCTGCTACGTTTGCTGTGCCACTCATCAACATCTGTGGTGCTGCTAATTAGCCCCAAAAAGCCACACATCAGTGGGTCTGAGCAGCAAGGAGACATGACACAATGAGATTTTCAAAAATCTATACGAGCTCCCAGAGCGAAGAAACTATGCTATTGTCTAGAAGAATGTATTTTAGGGGGTTTGGGTAGCCTACTGTGTCATTTGAAAGAAAGTAAGAGCTGTTAAGGATGCCAATAGCATGCCAAGCATGCCAATAGGGTTCACTTGTATTCTATCCTTGTCACTGAAACACTGTCTTCACCAACAGGACAATCACTGGGAGGTGAGAGAGAGAGAGAGCGAGAGAGAGAGCGAGAGAGAGAGAGAGAGAGAGAAGGAACAGGAAATATAAAATAAATTATGTGGCTTTCGGTCAGGTTCAGAGCCGAAAATAAAGAGATAGCAACTGGAGAGATGAAGAGGGAGAGAGGGGCAGCAAACAGAGAGCGTGAAAGGGAAATAGGAGAGGTGAGAGGGAATACAGCTCCCACAGCTCATGGGGTCAGTGCAGCAGGGACAGTGTCACAATTGCTTCTGAATGTGGAGAGAGGAGAGGGGAGGCGTGAGGGTGAGGGGAGGCGGAGAGGAGAGGCGTGAGGGGGACCAACCACTGTGACTGACTCCTGCTCCTGAAATCAGCGTCTCTCTCACGCCGGGAAGATGCTCTGCATAATAACAAAGGATTCCAGCTCTCTGTGTGGCATGTAGGTAGAGAGAGAGAGAGAGAGAGAGAGAGAGAGAGAGAGAGAGAGAGGGGGGGAGTGAAAGCGAGAGAGCAAGAAAGGTAGTGTGAAAGAGATAGAAGATGTAGCGTTGCCACTCCAACCAGAGAGAGAGAGAGCAAGAGAGAGAGTGAGAGAGAGAGAGTGTGAGAGAGAGAGAAAGAAAGAGAGAGAGAGTGAGAGAGAGAGAGAGACAGAGAGAGAGTAAGAGAGAGAGAGAGAGAGAGAGAGAGAGAGAGAGAGAGAGAGAGAGAGAGAGAGACAGAGAGAGGGGGAGCGTGTCCTCTGTGCAGCGTAGCTCTCACAGACAAAACACAGCGGGTTGGAAGTGTGTCAGTGTGTCTTTGTGGTCAGGAGGATACGTTTGTTATGACAGGGGACGCTTGCGTACAGAGCTCACACACTGCAACAGCTAACCTAGTCCTCCATTCATTCTCACGCTGTTTCTTCTGACACTCTCTCTTCTTGCTCAATACCTTTCCATCTCTTCAGCTGTTCCCACGATTCTCTTTCCCATTTTTTTCAACAATCTTTTGCTTTCTTTCATTTTCTCTCTCTTTTCCTCTCTCTCTCTCTCCCTCTTGTTCTCTCTTTTCCTCTCTCTCTCTCCCTCTTGTTCTCTCTTTTCCTCTCTCCTCCCTCCTTCTCCCTTTTCCCCTTCCTCTGAAAGTTTCAACTAGGTTTGCTTTAAAGACAAAGACTATTAACCAAATAGCTTCTCCATTACTGGTGCTAGTGCAGAAGCTTAAAACTATCTGACGCAAGCATCACCTTTATTAATTCATACAACGCCAATTACTATGACAACGCCCCTCACTTGAGTATATGACACAGACTCCAGTTGCACAGGACGAGCTGAGAAACGACAGGCAGCGGTTAACACAGCCTTCCCCCTAACCAACCTCCTTATCCTCTTTAAGGTTAAAGAGAGACATTTCACACCTAATTGATGCACCGAATAGTTTTTTATAAATCAGCTAATGAGGGCTGTGATCACACTCGTGTGAAGACACCGCATGTTGGAGGGAGGGGGGGGTTGGTGGAGTTCAATGGTTGAGCTCCAGGATAGGCTGAGCTCCTCCGTTATTAGCCTGTCGTGAGATGAGGCCTGGAGCGGGAAATAAGGGGAGAATGGGGGAGTTTTGAGGGAGACTAACACCACACGTTTACCCACTGAGCCACATAATTAAAAGATGCTTAAATATTGAGATCCACATACCGGTAATGAAAATGCTACGGTACGTGAGTCATGCTTACTATTTTTTTTATTTTTTATTTTACCTTTATTTAGCCAGGCAAGTCAGTTAAGAACAAATTCTTATTTTCAATGACGGCCTGGGAACAGTGGGTTAACTGCCTGTTCAGGGGCAGAACGACAGATTTGTACCTTGTCAGCTCGGGGGTTTGAACTCGCAACCTTCCGGTTACTAGTCCAACGCTCTAACCACTAGGCTACCCTGCCGCCCCTAAAGCTTACTAGTAATCCAAAGGAGAGTTAGACCATCAACTCTTCGTTGTGAGACGTCCCTCCTTGTTTATGCTTCATGCCTGAGTTAGAAAAGTATAAACAAGACATTGTTTCTTGAAGACCAAAGCTAAAAGAGTAAAGTACTAGTGTACATTGCCAGTGAGATTGAGACAGCTTGAAGCGAACAGAAACACATAGGTAGGTATCTTCCAAAATGAGATTAAGTTTTCAAATTGACTATAAACTCAAACATGCTCCAAGCACTCCCACACAAAGACGATTACAAACATTCCCAACCCCAAACAACCTAGCATGAACACACTCAAAGACTCAAACAGTCCCTTAAACACTAAACAATCTGCTACCGATCACACGAAGACAGACGACACAATTTGTACGAGCCAGTCACAAATTGTTCTAACCCCAAATAACATGTACCCAAACAAACAGCTTTTCACCCCAGAACGTGTGACAAGACACCGAATTGTTGACAACCCCCAAAAAAAGACTGGACAATAAATATAACCAAACTGTTAAATCACAACAGTCTGAACACTTCAAGTCTGCTTTTAGTACGACTGACTGTTCTACCTGCTCTCAGCCTCTCTGACTGAATGAACGGATTCCACTCCACTCTGACACATCTGAAGCACTCTTCTGACGAGGTGCGGAACTCACCGTCAGAGCTCTCCCTAGCCGGAAACACACAAGTCTGTCTCTCTCCTCTCTCTCTCTGTATTTATCTCTCACTCTCTTTCATGACGTGAAGCACTTTATTACGCGTGTCGAAAATCGCTATACAAATAAAGTTATTAATATTATTATTATTATTATTATTATTTGTCTCAGCTAAAATACCTCCTGTTCTCCTAACAGGTAAGCCGAAGGAAGCTCTCCTTGCCTCTTTTCAATACACAGAGATGCTTTGCACACAGCACACGGCAACACCATCAGGGCCGGCCCTAGCCTTTTGGGGGCCCAAAACATTTTATATGCCTCCATCTTGATGGGGGGGGGGGGGGGTTTAGAGTTAATTTCCTGAAATAGACACATCTTGCAATGAGGCATAGAGAACATATTGCAATTTTAAAGCAAGGGGCCCTAAGCGGTAGCTTACATCGCTTACGCCTAGTGCCGGCCCTGCTCATCATAGACAGCACACATCACACACCGTCACAGAACACACGCCATGCACACAAACACACTGACTGAATGGCAGCACCGTGACAGTGAGACTCAGCGGTGTCGGTATCCTCCACTCACCTGTGCGATCTCATACAGCAGCTTATAGTGTTCCTCTCGTTTCTGTAAAGTGCACAGATTGCAGCCCATTCTAATCGTCGTGGCAACGCCGGGCGTCCAATCGTCCCCGAGCGACAGCAGCAGCAGTGGAACCGTACGGACAGGGGGTCACCCTCCAGACCGGTGCACCCGTTCTCATCAGTCACTCCGTAGTGGGCATCTCACACACACCACACATTGACACACTCACATTCGCAAACAAACACCCTCCTACACACCGAGCCAAGGATATGCAAAGCTCCAGCGTGGTAGAACAGAAGGAAGCTCTAATGTGAAGCACTGTAATGGATACAGCAGTAGGAGCAGCTGTGATAGTAATGGTAGCGGTTTCAGCATCAGCCGGTGCCTCTCTCTCTCTCTCTCTCTCTCTCTCGTCTCCTCTCTCTCTCTCGTCTCCTCTCTCTCTCCTCGTCTCCTTTCTCTATCTCTGTCTCTCACTCACTCACACACTACACGCTGGAGTTGTGACTCCCGCTCTCCCGCTCACCGAGAAAGACACTCCCCCTTTTCCTTATCGGTTCACTTAGCCTTGGTGCACATGTCTACACAGATAGCTGCTCATGAATAAGGAGGTAGGCTGGGTTCATATTCATGAGGGGGTGTGGTCAGGGGACGGATCTGGTGAGGTAAAAGGGTCGTGTGGTACCCAGCGTGTTGGCTCATTAAGATCAAGGAACACTTACACAATGAGGTTCCTTTGTGTGAGCAGCACCTCGGAGGAGGCTGAGCAACACTGCATTCCCGCTGAATTATACAGAGAGAGAGAGAGAGAGAGATGAGTGAGAGGAGAGCTCTTTATGAAGTGATCGCAGAGAGTAGCCTCATCAACAGAGAGAGCGGAGGAGAGAGGGAGGCAGAAGGGAGGAGAGAGAGAGGAGGATATATAGAGAGAGAGGAAGAGAGAGAGTGAGAGGGTGAAAGAGAGACATGGAGAGAGAGAGAGTGAGAGAGAGAGAGAGAGAGGGAGAGCCGCTTAGAACACAGAGAGTGGAGGATGAGGAGAGAGAGAGAGAGAGAGAGAGGAGAGCCACTGAACTGATCACAGAGTAGCCCGTGTAATGCTCGACCACAAGCTTCCTATTTGAACAACCCCGTAATAAAAGGAAAGGTCAAAACCCCAAATGAAATGCTAACAACTTGAATGACTTCATGGAGCTCTGGACACTATGTGATCAATGTGCGCTGTGCACACACGCCGCGCAGGTGAAAACAGTGTGCATTTCTATGTTAACAGAGCCTAATGTGGAGATAAGACAGTCAACAGTGTAATGGATCTTTCCCAGCCACCATAAAACACACAGTATATTTACCTACACAAGCCACGACCATCTGACAACACAGAGTCGCACTAAATGACAGATTATAGTCCCAATGAATGACAGATTATAGGCACACTAAATGACAGATTATAGTCACACTAAATGACAGATTATAGTCCCAATGAATGACAGATTATAGTCACACTAAATGACAGATTATAGTCACACTAAATGACAGATTATAGGCAGCTGAGAGAGTTGTGGACGGCACTTGTTGTTTTACAAAAATAAACAGCATATATTAACAGGTTGTGTGATGAAACATTTTTGCATGTTACAGTATGTACAGTATATATGCTA
Organism: Oncorhynchus clarkii lewisi; assembly: GCF_045791955.1. Lineage (NCBI taxonomy): Eukaryota > Metazoa > Chordata > Actinopteri > Salmoniformes > Salmonidae > Oncorhynchus > Oncorhynchus clarkii. The sequence goes on from NC_092147.1 coordinate 50,600,350, forward strand.
AATGATAGATCACAGAGCTCAGAAACAGTTATAGATGGCACTGGTTGTTTTGCAATAAAAAAAGAATGGAGAAACAACAATGGTTGAACAAATCAATGATAAGCGGGTAAATGCGTGACAATAATATCACATTGTGTTATTGTTTTAGATACACATCACAATAGGATGCTTGAGCAAATAAATAGTATGGTATAGCTTCCGGCGGAGAAATACCCCCAAAACATATTGTCAGTAAGGGAGGCCAGGGAGACTTAAAAGAAGAAGATGGATAAATCGCTGGTTTCTCTCAAACTGCGATAATTACAAGACAAAAGACCCTAGCGCGGGTATCAGTCACGGTAGCCCTGACGCTATCAGGAAGCTCGGCTAACGAGCAGTAATTGTTAATAAATTGGGCCTCGGAGCCGTCAGTGTGTGTGAGTGTGTTTGTGTGGCTATAAGAGTAGATGAGTAGCGCTCATCATCAGTTGGCTACCGGGCATCCCAACCCCCTGGGACTCCCTAATGCGATTTTCTGGGCTTTAATTTTGTCTGGAGGCTTGCCAAATAGCTACCTACACTGAAAAAATATATAAATGCAACATGTTTCATGAGCTGAAATAAAAAATCCCAGAAATGTTCCATACGCACAATAAAAAATTACAAAATCCCTGTTAGTGAGCATTTCTCCTTAGCCAAGATAATCCATCTACCTGACAGGTGTGGCATATCAAGAAGCTGATTAAACAGCATGATCAGTACACAGGTGCACCTTGTGCTGACAACAATAAAAGGCCACTCTAAAATGTGCAGTTTGTCACACAACACAATGCCACAGATGTCTGAAGTTTTGAGGGCGCATGCAACTGGCATGCTGACTGGAATGTCCACCAGAGCTGTTGCCAGATAATTGAATATGAATTTCTCTACCTTAAGAACATTGTTTTAGAGAATTTGCCAGTATGTCGAACCGGCCTCAGAATCACAGACCATGTGCATGGCGTCGTGTGGGCGAGCGGTTTGCTGATGTCAACGTTGTGAACAGAATGCCCCATGGTGGTAGTGGGGTTATGGTATGGGTAGGCATAAGCTACTGACAATGAACACAATTGCATTTTATCGATGGCAATTTGAATGCACCAAGATACCATGACGAGATCCTGAGGCCCATTGTCGTGCCATTCATCCGCTGCCATCACCTCATGTTTCAGCATGATAATGCACGGCCCCATGTTGCAAAGATCTGTATACAATTCCTGGAATATGAAAATGTCCCAGTCCTTCCATGGCCTGCATACTCACCAGACATGTCACCCATTGAGCATGTTTGGGATGCTTTGGATCGACGTGTACAACAGCGTGTTCCAGTTTAAATGGACTAATTTCCTTGTATGAACTGTAACTCAGTCAAATCTTTGAAATTGTTGCATGTTGTGTTTGTATCCCCATGCATAACCATTAGGCTACACGCTTAATACTATAGTACCCAACCATCCCCCCTGTTCCTCCAAATCACCCCCCAAACACACACACACACACACACACTCCACAATCCAGAAATCCAGCAATACCATCCATCCGCTCCTCATTCTGAAGAAACCGAGAGAGAAAGAGAGGCAGAGAGAGAGAGAGAGAGAGAGAGAGAGAGAGAGAGAGACAGTGCATGCAGCAGCCTTTTTGCAGTTGCCTGGCAATACCAAATCCATGAAAAGCTGTTCACTAAAGTGTCAATTTGACATCAAAAGGGCTTGTTGTGAAAGAGAAAGACCAGAGAGTGAGAAAGAGCAGAGCAGGGGGATACAATGATATTGCATTTGGAGGAGAGGACCGGCGACTGGGTGCACAATAGCTGTTACAATGAGGTGTAAGGAGGATGTGAAAGGCACAGGAAGAGAGGCTGGGATATTTAAGTGATAATGCCAGAGAAACCGGTGTTTGGAGGACATATTGGCACGGGTGTTGTTAGACATGGGACAAAGTTGAGGGCTGGCTATCCGTGCCAATATATCCTCCAAACACCGGCTTCGAGGCCATTGTCACTTTTATACAACGGATTACCAACATATTCAAATAGTGATTTACATATTTTCAGAAAAAAATGTTATTTAGCGGGCATCCCGAGTGGCGCAGTGGTCTAGGGCACTGCATCGCAGAGCTAGCTGTGCCACTAGAGATCCTGCCAGCTGCGACCGGGAGACCCATAGGGCGGCGCACAATTGGCCCAGGATCGTCCGGGTTTAGGGGAGGGTTTGGCTGGCAGGGATGTTCTTGTCCCATCGCGCACTAGCAACTCCTGTGGCAGGCCGGGCGCAATGCACGACACACTGCTGACACATTGGTACGGCTTCCAGATTAAGTGGGCATTGTGTCAAGAAGCAGTGCGGCACGCACGGCTCTCGATCTTCGCCTCTCCCGAGTCCGTACGGGAGTTACAGCGATGGGACAAGACTGTTACTACCAATTGGATCTCACGAAATTGGGAAGAAACAGGGGTTTTGGTCATCCCTGTTAAGGATAAGATACCCATTGGTCAGACCTAATGGTCATCAACCCTGAACCCAGGCCGGTACAGTAACCTCTGCCTGAGGTCAGCGCTTTCCCTACATGAAATAAACTGTCGGCTGTAGTATGGTCAGAGTGTTCCAGCATGTCTTTTAGGGAAAATTCAAATCAACAGTCTTGCCCAAAACCCATCAGTGGTTGACTATCGTCCAGTACTTTTGGTATGTCTCCTCTCTTAGAAGGATTCCATTACATTCAGACTGTGCTGACATAACAACCGTCCTAACACAAATGTTTAACGGACAAAATAGTATCTTCAAACAACCAGTTCTGGTTGTCCAACAGTTTTTGATGCTGTGGTCAGTGACCCGTTAAGGCTAAGATGCTCATCGGTCAGCCTAATGGTCCTTCTCAGTCGCCCTGAACCCAAGGCCGATACAGTAACCTCTGCCTGCGGTCAACCAGTCAGCAGGCCACCTCTCAATGGGACGTGTCGAGTGAAGGATGACGTCCATAAAGAGCCTATTATGTGCATTGAGCACATTAAGAATGATACAAGTTCTCCAGTGTTAGTTTAATGGCTTTGGGTTTTACATTCTGGCACTTTGAATCTACATTAGATGGCATTTCAAGTGTTGCCTACGGATAGGTTCAGCACATTATACTAACATTTAGTAAAAACCATTAGCTAAAACACATTCACACAAAAGTGTATTTCTGTCCTGGGGTGAATGGTCCCATATGTGTTTGTGTTGCTTTAAATAATATAAATGACGAGAAATTGTCTGCATAAGTGAATACAATTGTGTGTAACTTCATTACAATGTCTACATAACAATTAGATTCTGTATTTTGTAATTAGCTAGTACAACAGTATTTCAGTCTGGTTGCCATCCTTGTCCTTTCTCTCAGTCCACTGTCCAGCAGTCATTTATCACAGGGCTGCACTTTGCCTGCCCGACTAGAAAAAAGGGTCCTTCATCGTGTTCCCAGTCCCAGTTAATAGGGCATGCCTGCATGGGCATGGGAAAGCCATTCATTTTCCTGTGATGGGCCTATTTCTATTTCGAGGTTTCTTCAATTCCATTTCTGACAAACTGCTATTTGAGCCTCACCTTACACCTTGAGGTACAACCTTCAGCCAAGTGTATAATTCAGGCATATGGGTGAGGTGTAAACTCTCACACACATTTCCAGCACACACACAGGCAGACAGGCAAACACACACACACACACACACAAAACGCCCACACTCACGTCTCTGATACGCATGTCCTGACATTTTTCATAGTGACTACTCAATATGAGGCTCCATTTTGCCCTCTTCTCAGCTCCAGAACCAGCCAAAGCTCTTGAGTTTCCGCACAGCATCCTACTCCAACATGCATAGATCAATAAGATTAGTTTGATTAAACTCAACACTTAGCACAGCTGTGACAGTACGCAGGTTAAATATGTTAAAAGCATGTAATTACCAGTGTCAGAAGGGCAGTGTGGGGAGGATCTGAAAGCCACGCGTACGTGTGAGGATTACGCAAGGCACATACACTTGCATACGTACGTGCGCCTCATGCACGCAAGTACACACATACATTTGCACGCCGCACGCACACACACACACTTGCTAAGAGCACTCCATGCAGATGCAACAGAGATGTAGACGTGTGTTTGTTTCCAAACAACACTTCAAGATTTTGGTAACCTTGACAACAAAACAAACACACACACACACACACACACACACACACGAGTAGTGTGTTATGTGATAGCAGGAGAAGATTTCATAAGGAACAGTGGTCGTACGGTTGGTACTGTCTCTCTATGTCACTTACGGTGAGGAATATCAAGTATCTCTACGCCAGTGGCGGTCGTTGCTGTTTAAGATTAGGGAAGATTTTATGAGCATGGACTTATTCCTATTACAGAATATTGGATGATGGCCATTCATATTCCATTCACTTAGCTCAATGTAACATCAAAAGGTTTAGGCTAATACACGATACTGTAAATTTGCCTTATACCCATCATGAGGTTGCTACAACTCACACGCATTAAAGTTTATAACGTAGGTGCACAAGTCGAGAGACAAATTGGAGTAATCAAGGTGACAGACAGTGCCCTTCAATACCGCCTTGCACACTCTTGCCTGCATCTAGCTGATCTGGGGTGTAATCATTTGTCACATGCCCAAAGTAAACTGCCTGTTACTCAGGCCCAGAAGCTAGGATATGCATATATATATATTTGGATAGAAAAAACTCTACAGTTTCCAAAACTTTCAAAATAATGTCTGTGAGTATAACCGAACTGATATGGCAGGTAAAAACCTGAGGAAAATCCATCCAGGAAGTGGGATTTTTTTGATGTGGGTATTTTCAATTGAATACCTATAGAGTATCTAATGGGTTAGGACCCAGATTGCAGCTCCTATGGCTTCCACTAGATGTCAACAGTCTTTAGACATTATTTCAGTTTTGTTTTCTGAAAAATGAAGACGAATGAGACCTTTCTGTAAGTGGACTGTAGAATCATGCAGTGCTGGTTTGCGCGCGTGACCGATTGTGCGCCATTCGTTGTTTTTTCTTTCTTTTGAATACGCTATTGTCCGGTTGAAATATTATCGATTATTTAGACAATTGACAACCTGAGGATTAATTATAAACATCGTTTGACATGTTTCGATGAACTTTACTGGTACTATTAGGATGCATTCGTCTGCATGTTTTGACCGCCTTTGAGCCAGTGGATTACTGAACAAAACGCGCAAACAAAACTGAGTTTTTGGGATATAAAGAGGGACTTTATCGAACAAAACTAACATTTATTGTGTAGCTGTGACTCTTGTGACTGCAACCATATGAAGATCTTCTAAGGTAAGTGATTAATTTTATCGCTATTTCTGACTTTTATCGCTATAATCCTTTTTGAAATCTGACAAAGCAGCTGGATTAACAAGAAGTTAATCTTTAAACCGATGTATAACACTTGTATTTATTATGAATGTTTATTATGACTATTTCTGTATTCTGAATTTGGCGCTCTGCAATTTCACCGGATGTTGTCGAGGTGCGTCGCTAGCGGAACGCCTGCGCCAGAAAGGTTAAGAAATGTTTTGCAAAAGAATCTGAGAAATGAATTCACCCCTGATCACCCGAACACACAGTTCACTTTCATAGCAGCTTCCTTTAGCTTGTGGAATTCAGTGCACACCACAACAGCTGTCTGTAACCAGGAGCTATAACCTTTCCAAGCCAAACCTTTATACCATAACTGCTAAGCATATTAATGTTATAGTCAACAAACAAGAACTAACGCATAAGTAAACCCACAATCCAATCCATGTATACAATCACGCAGTAGATCAACTAGATGGAGCCGTGGGCCAATTCTTTTGGCTGGTCGAGGGGCCAGAACATAATTACAGATCAATTGTAGACTGTAAATTTACAGTATGAATCCCAAACAGATAAACTCAGCAAAAAAAGAAACACACTCTCACTGTCAACTGCGTTTATTTTCAGCAAACTTAACATGTGTAAATATTTGTATGAACATAATAAGATTCAACAACTGAGACATAAACTGAACAAGTTCCACAGACATGTGACTAACAGAAATTGAATAATGTGTCCCTGAACAACTGATGGTCAAAATCAAAAGTAACAGTCAGTATCTGGTGTGGCCACCAGCTGCATTAAGTACTGTAGTGCATCTCCTTTTCATGGACTGTACCAGATTTGCCAGTTCTTGCTGTGAAATGTTACCCCACTCTTCCACCAAGGCACCTGCAAGTTCTCAGACATTTCTGGGGGGAATGGCACTAGCCCTCACCCTCCGATTCAACAGGTCTCAGATGTGCTCAATGCAATTGAGATCCAGGCTCTTCGCTGGCCATGGCAGAACACTGACATTCCTGTCTTGCAGGAAATCACGCACAGAACAAGCAGTATGGCTGGTGGCATTGTCGTGCTGGAGGGTCATATCAGGATGAGCCTACAGGAAGGGTACCACATGAGGGAGAAGGATGTCTTCCCTGTAATGCACAGCGTTGAGATTGCCTGCAATGCAAACAAGCTCAGTCCGATGATGCTGTGACACACCACCCCAGACCATGACGGACCCGCCACCTCCAAATCGATCCCACTCCAGAGTAACAGGCCTCGGTGTAACGCTCATTCCTTCGACGATAAACGCAAATCCAACCATCACCCCTGGTGAGACAAAACCACGACTCGTCAGTGAAGAGCACTTTTAGCCAGTCCGGTCTGGTCCAGCGATGCTGGGTTTGTGCCCATTGGCAAAGTGCACTGATGGAGAGATTGTGCATTCCTGGTGTAACTCGGGCAGTTGTTGTTGCCATCCTGTACCTGTCCCGCAGGTGTAATGTTCGGATGTACCGATCCTGTGCAGGTGTTGTTACACGTTGTCTGCCACTGCGAGGACGATCAGCTGTCCGTCCTGTCTCCCTGCAGCGCTGTCTTAGGCGTCTCACAGTATGGACATTGCAATTTATTGCCCTGGCCATATCTGCAGCCCTCATGCCTCCTTGCAGCATGCCTAAGGCACGTTCACGCAGACGAGCAGGGACCCTAAGTATGTTTCCCATGCTTGTTCAATGGTTCATTGAACAAGCATGGGAAACAGTGTTTAAACCCTTTACAATGAAGATCTGAAGTAATTTGGATTTTTACGAATTATCTTTGAAAGACAGGGTCCTGACAGAGTCCTGTTTCTTTTTTTGCTGAGTTTATAATATTTGATTAAAACATAATAATTTCAAACCTTGCTTACATTTGTATATAATCACATCTCATTATTATGCGTGGGAATACTTGGGAACAGATTTTCCAAATTAAAATCAGTTTAAGCTGTCCAACAATGCTCAGAAAACATGTGACAAATAAAACCACCCCGGGCCAAATTCGGCTCGCAGGCCACCAGTTGGGGAACCAACTGTCAGTTTAGCAGTTACACCGGCAGGCCCCGGTGGCAATAAATTAATAAAACTGAAAGCTTAAAACAGCTGCATTAGCTAAGAAGGTGAAAGGTAAACTAAGAAAACAAAATACAAAAAAATTGCTCAATCTCTCTCTCTCTCTGCTGCTTCTCCTTAATTTTTAAAAATTAATTAATTAATTAACTAATTAAATATTGTCTCTCTGAGAACTACTCACCACATTTTATGCACTGCAGTGCTAGCTAGATGAGCTTATGCTTTTAGTTCTAGATTCATTCTCTGATCCTTTGATTTTGTGGACAACATGTCAGTTCATACTGCAAGAGTTCTGATAGGTTGGAGGATGTCCTCTGGAAGTTGTCATAATTACTGTGTAACTCTAAGGAAGGGGTTAGAACCATGAGCCTCCTAGGTTTTGTAAGGAAGTCAATGTACACGGAGGAGGATTGAAAATAGCTGTCCTCCGGCTAAACCATGGTGTTACCCTAGAGATTGCTGTTGAGGCTACTGTAGACCTTCATTGCAAAACAGTGTGTTTTAATCAGTTATTTGGTGATGTGAACATATTTAATATCGTTTGATCAAAACATTTATACATTATTTTATATTTCCATTTTTTTCTGAAATTCACTGAGTAGGATGGTCCTCCCCTTGCTCATCTGAGAAGCCGCCTCTGCTCTATACTCCACTGACTTGCGACAAAAAAAAAACATGTTTATTAAACAAGACATTGATGTATCAGTTGTGTGGAAGGTATTTCTCTTTGGTGTATTGGCTTTGAAGAACGGAATTCAATTTACATGAATTGAAGATCCCATGGAGCTTTCAGATGTGACACAAATGTGACCTGTGCGTGTGTGCGCGCATCTGTGCGTGTGTCAGAGAGCCCTCAGATGTAATATGTGTGGCTCAGATGTCACAGCAGTGTACCAGTCTCTCTTCTGGGGCATACCGTGGTCTGATTTAGGATTAATTAAATGGCACTCATTTATGAATGAATCATCAACACAGCCCTACCAACTACCAGCTGTGACAGTGCTGATGGTATTCCTTCCAACACACACACACACACACACACACACACACACACACACACACACACACACACACACACACACACACACACACACACACACACACACACACACACACACACACACACACACACACACACACACACAGGTGGGTGCTTCAAAGCCAGCATGTGTCCAGATCGTGCATGGGAAGCCAACCAAAACATGTTTCTCAATGACAATAAATAATTAAAAAGTCTTGAATCATTAATTTATGTGGGAACGTGGCCATGGATATAAATAGCTCATGGATACACAGCCTTGCATGTTAGCATTTATAATTTTGTATTTCAGGCAGTCAACATAACGGCCATCTAATTCATACCCTGTACACTCTTCGAAAAAAGGGTTCTTCCGTTTTCCCCATAGGAGAACCCTTTTTGGTATCAGGTAGTGTAGAATCATCTGTGGAAAGGGTTCTACCTGGAACCAAAAAGGGTTAAACCACTGATTATATGTATCTGACTGTCATGAAGCATTTGAATAGTAGTATGCATTGAATTATAATGTCTGTCTACTATTTCAATGGATGGATGGATATCAGCTTGAATTCAAGTAAATTATCTGACTAAAACAATCATCTTGTCATGTTAATTCATGCCATTAAGAGTGTGCCGATAGAAAGACAACGTATAAATAAATAGCAACATGTCAGGCCAGAATTCCAACATCATTTGGTTCAAACTCATTCCTCCACTTCACAAGATTTTCTATTACAGTTTGTCCATGGGTCAACATTTCCCTCGTGAACCATGAAGAGCCCCAAACATACAGAGAACACAACGAGTAAACACTGCTCTGCTCCCTTTGGGGGTTAAGTAGAGCTCAGGAACATCAGGTTTTCACGGATGCAGTATCTTCAACCTAGCTTCCTTTTCCCCTGAAAACCAGATGTGTGTGGACCCCGCTCTGACGTTTATTTTGCGCCTGCTACATTAGGTTAATGTCTCACTGACAACTAGCATCAGGCAGTCAGACAAAGGACATGTACAACAACAGGCCAGAAATCGATTTCACACTCTCTGTCCGCTCCTGGCTGAGCGGCCGTCAATACAGTCAATAAAGTCCAGATGGTGAGTTTTGCTCCTCCTGAAGAGAGAAAGGCAAAGCAGATCTGTTGGAGAACAATCAGCGCAGAGGACGATGGAAGTGTGTGATCGTGTGTGTGATCGTGTGTGTGATGTGTGTGTGTGTGTGTGTGTGTGTGTGTGTGTGTGTGTGTGTACAAGGACGAACGGAAAAAGAATGAGGTCACTGAAAAGGTCCTCCATTATGTTGATTATAGCATATAGACAACCACAGAAATATCCCGCATAAGGCCTTTTGGGCAATGTCCCCTATACAACCAGAGACACCTCAATGACAAATGTGTCTGGTCCCAATGTCATCAATGTACAGTAACTGACCACAAAACAAAGGGGACTCTAGCTGGATGTCATGGGTGTTGGAACTTAGGGAACATTTTACAACTGAAAGCAGGGCCTGTTTTCATAAAGCATGCTGACCTCAGATCAAGTTGTCCCAGTCCATATCATTATAGGATCTAAAAGACACTACAAGACTCCACTTACTCTTTGTGCATAGGGGCCCAGATCATTAGTTGAAATATAAAAACATGACAACGTTAAAACAAAACAAATATATCACTTTATATTGTTTAGTAGGGGACTGTGCCAAGACAAACCCCCAAACCTCCAATCAGCCAGCTGAGATGAGATGTAGTGAACTTGTATGGCTTCATTTTCACAGGCAGCAGAACCGAGAGGAGTAGCGGCCTGCATGTCTGTCATCTCAATAGCTCTCCAGATTGATTTCAACAGAGGGGGCATTTCTCCCTGATCTTGAGGTGGGAAACAATTTGAAAACCCTGTTATGTGTCCTCTCCAAGCCTGAGGTAGCAAGATTGACTCATAAAAGTCAATGGAATATGTCCATGGAATAAATTCAATAAAAGTTTGACATATACATTTGTACTTAAATTTATAGAGAAAGAGATAGTAGTTTTAAGGTGCTAATATCAGCTGAAATACATTGTGGAGTACCTGTCCCAATGGCGATATGATATGACCTTGATTCTGAGGACTTCAAAATGAAAAAGTGAACAGACTCCACTTCCTCAAGACAAGTCTCCACAGAATCCAAGACAAATTGAAAATGTAAAACCTTGGGTCTAGACAGGCGTTGGCAGCGGTAGCAATTTGTGTCTCTCTCCCCATCTGTGCTGAAACAGGCCACTTTTGTGTACTCCGTAATTTCTGTTGTGATGGAATAGTTCATTGTGCTCTTTCAAGCTATTTGAGCCCAGACAAGTACACACACACACACACACACACACACACACACACACACACACACACACACACACACACACACACACACACACACACACACACACACACACACACACACACACACACACACACACACACACACACATCCATCCATTTCCCTCCACTGCTCCTTGCTATGACGCAGGGTGGGAAAATGCCATCAGCGAAAGCCTGAGGATAAGCTTCAAAAACCTCCAACCTAAAATGCATCGCTCCAGAAGGAAAGCGGTCCAGATCTGCTGGTAGTAATAACAGCAGTGTAGACGGATCGGCTCGCCTTGTTTTCACCACATAGAGATTAGTTGGGAATTATGATGATACCCACATACTCAGGAGGCAGTAATCTTATTTTTACTGTCTCTCTGATATGAAAACAAAAGCAGAAAAAAACTAGAGTGGCGCTGAAGGGCATGGCTGACGTATTACGGGCTCCTAACCAACTGTGCTATTTGGTGTGTTTTTTTCGCATTGTTTGTAACTTATTTTATACCTAATGTTGCTTCTACCGTCCCTAAAATAATTTTTGGATATCAGAACAGCGATTACTCACCTCAAACTGGATGAAGATTTTCTCTTAAAGGAGTCCGGCGCGAAGGATATACTGTTTCTCTGAGACCAGGCCCAAATACCCATCATTATCGTGAAGAAAAGACGGAGGTACAGGGGGCGGAGATTGGGGTGAATTGTGAGAATTTGTTGGCGAGTGGGTAACCCGTCTCTACCATCCGTTCTATTGGCCAACGTGCAATCACCGGAGAATAAACTGGATGTGCACCATTTGAGACTATCCTACCAACGGGACATTAAAAACTGTAATATCTTATGTTTCACAGAGTCGTGGCTGAACAACGACACAGATAATATACAGTTGGCTGGGTTTTTCGTGCATCGGCAGGACAGAACAACTACGTCCGGTAAGACGAGGGGTGGTGGTGTGTGTCTATTTGTCAATAACAGCTGGTGCGTGATGTCTAATATTAAGGAAGTCTCGCGGTACTGCTCGCCTGAGGTACCTCATAAAAAGCTATAGACCAGATCTACGAAGATCTGGTCTATATTTTTCGTAGCCATTTATCTACCACCACAAACCGATGCTGGCACTGAGACCGCACTTAACGAGCTGTATAAGGCCATAAGCAAACAAGAAAATACTCATCCAGAGCAAAGCTTAAATCCATTTGACCTCATTTCTACCAGCATGTCACATGTGCAACCAGAGAAAAAACTAAACTCTAGACCACCTTTACCTCACACACAGAAACGCATACAAAGCTCTCCCTCACCCTCCAATTGGCAAATCTGACCATAATTCAATACCCCTGATTCCTGTTTAGCAGCAAAAAATGAAAGCAGGAAGTACCAGTGACTCGCTCAATACAGAAGTGGTCAGATGATGCGGGTGCTACGCTAAAGGACTGTTTTGCTAGCATAGACTGGAATATGTTCTGGGATTCATCCAATGACATTCAGGAGTATACTACCTCAGTCACCGGCTTCATCAATAAGTGCATTGATGACGTCGTCCCCACAGTGACAGTGCGTACATATCCCAACCAGAAGCCATGGATTACAGGCAGCATCCGCACCGAGCTAAAGGCTAGAGCTTCCGTTTTCAAGGAGCGGGACACTCACCTGAACGCTTATAAGAAATCCCTCTATGCCCTCAGATGAACCATCCAACAGGCAAAGAGTAATTACAGGACTTAAATTGAATCCTACTACACCGGCTCTGATGCTCGTCGCATGTGGCAGGGCTTGCAAACTATTACGGACTAGAAAGGGTAGCCCAGCCGCGAGCTGCCCAGTGACGCGAGCCTACCAGACGGCTAAATCCCTTTTATACTCGCTTTGAGGCAAGAAACACTGAAGCATGCATGAGAGCACCAGCTGTTCCGGATGACTGTGTGATCACGCACGCTCTCAGTAGCCTAAATGTCTTTTATGCTCGCTTTGAGGCAAGAAACACGTTCTCCATAGCCGATGTGGGCAAGACCTTTAAACAGGTCGACATTCAAAAGACCGCAGTCCTCTGATGGATTACCAGGACGTGTACTCAGAGCATGTTTTTACACTGCTCCTACTCGCTGTTTATTATCTGTTTATAGTCACTCTACCCCTACGTACATGTACAAATGACCTAGACCACCCTGTAACCCCGCACTTTGACTCGTTACCGATACCCCCTGTATATAGCCTTGTTATTGTTATTTTCTTGTGTTATATATATTTTTTAATTTAGTTTATTTTCTTAACTCTATTTCTTGAACTGCATTGTTGGTTAAGGGCTTGTAAGCATTTCACGGTTCGGTCTACTACACCTTTTGTATTGTGACAAAGAGAGATAGACAAAGAGAGAGAGAGAGACAAAGAGAGAGAGAGAGACAAAGAGAGAGAGAGACAAAGAGAGAGAGAGAGAGAGAGAGAGAGAGAGGGTGCAAGAGAGAGAGCGAGAGAGAGATGTGTGATTTAGCACGCTGTGTCGGCTGTTACTGTTGTTGGCGCTCCAATTTAAGAGACTGGAGTAGATAGCTGGTGTGTAATGTTTCAATCGAAACAGGCAAAACAAACACAACATCAGCAGGCAGCATTTCCTAGTGGTACTGTACACAAACTGTGGATCAATTTGCACTTAATTGCATGTAATTAAGTGGTGGTATTTCAAGGACTCTTCGTGTGAATGTCACTCAAGTGGTGGGGAGCTGGAGAGAGAGGGGATCGCATGTATGAATACGTCGATGGCTATGTAAGGAATAAGGAGTCAGGTTATCGAATGACTCACAGGTCAGAGTATGGTCTGATGTTGAGCACAAAACAACCGCATTGCTGCTTGACACAGGGGTCAGAGAGAAAGGGGGCTGAAATGATCCCATCGCTTTAATATGCTAATACTGACTCCAAGTATCCAATTTCACAAATGCACACACTCCTCCATCCCTTCTCTCCTCCCTCCCTCTGAACAAATTGATCGATGTGTTTCTTTGGTGAGTTGTTAAGAAAGACAAAACATGGTTCTCAGATCAACTTGAAAGAAATGTCAGGCAAAACATTTCTTACAACCCATTGGCACATTTGATTGCAAACAAAGAATAGGTTTGCTCACTGTTATAACTATCTGGGAGATTCTGATCTTTCTTGATCACAGAATAAGGTTTGTTTAATACAGTGCCTTGCGAAAGTATTCGGCCCCCTTGAACTTTGCAACCTTTTGCCACATTTCAGGCTTCAAACATAAAGATATAAAACTGTATTTTTTTGTGAAGAATCAACAACAAGTGGGACACAATCATGAAGTGGAACGACATTTATTGGATATTTCAAACTTTTTTAACAAATCAAAAACTGAAAAATTGTGCGTGCAAAATTATTCAGCCCCCTTAAGTTAATACTTTGTAGCGCCACCTTTTGCTGCGATTACAGCTGTAAGCCGCTTGGGGTATGTCTCTATCAGTTTTGCACATCGAGAGACTGAAATGTTTTCCCATTCCTCCTTGCAAAACAGCTCGAGCTCAGTGAGGTTGGATGGAGAGCATTTGTGAACAGCAGTTTTCAGTTCTTTCCACAGATTCTCGATTGGATTCAGGTCTGGACTTTGACTTGGCCAGTCTAACACCCGGATATGTTTATTTTTGAACCATTCCATTGTAGATTTTGCTTTATGTTTTGGATCATTGTCTTGTTGGAAGACAAATCTCCGTCCCAGTCTCAGGTCTTTTGCAGACTCCATCAGGTTTTCTTCCAGAATGGTCCTGTATTTGACTCCATCCATCTTCCCATCAATTTTAACCATCTTCCCTGTCCCTGCTGAAGAAAAGCAGGCCCAAACCATGATGCTGCCACCACCATGTTTGACAGTGGGGATGGTGTGTTCAGCTGTGTTGCTTTTACGCCAAACATAAGGTTTTGCATTGTTGCCAAAAAGTTCCATTTTGGTTTCATCTGACCAGAGCACCTTCTTCCACATGTTTGGTGTGTCTCCCAGGTGGCTTGTGGCAAACTTTAAACGACACTTTTTATGGATATCTTTAAGAAATGGCTTTCTTCTTGCCACTCTTCCATAAAGGCCAGATTTGTGCAATATACGACTGATTGTTGTCCTATGGACAGAGTCTCCCACCTCAGCTGTAGATCTCTGCAGTTCATCCAGAGTGATCATGGGCCTCTTGGCTGCATCTCTGATCAGTCTTCTCCTTGTATGAGCTGAAAGTTTAGAGGGACGGCCAGGTCTTGGTAGATTTGCAGTGGTCTGATACTCCTTCCATTTCAATATTATCGCTTGCACAGTGCTCCTTGGGATGAGCTTGGGAAATATTTTTGTATCCAAATCCGGCTTTAAACTTCTTCACAACAGTATCTCGGACCTGCCTGGTGTGTTCCTTGTTCTTCATGATGCTCTCTGCGCTTTTAACGGACCTCTGAGACTATCACAGTGCAGGTGCATTTATACGGAGACTTGATTACACACAGGTGGATTGTATTCATCATCATTAGTCATTTAGGTCAACATTGGATCATTCAGAGATCCTCACTGAACTTCTGGAGAGAGTTTGCTGCACTGAAAGTAAAGGGGCTGAATAATTTTGCACGCCCAATTTTTCAGTTTTTGATTTGTTAAAAAAGTTTGAAATATCCAATAAATGTTGTTCCACTTCATGATTGTGTCCCACTTGTTGTTGATTCTTCACAAAAAAATACAGTTTTATATCTTTATGTTTGAAGCCTGAAATGTGGCAAAAGGTCGCAAAGTTCAAGGGGGCCGAATACTTTCGCAAGGCACTGTATTTCACATGCACCAATTGCATAACATACTGGAATGCAAGATTGTGTGGTAACATAGAAAGCAACTTTTTACAGAGAGCAAATGATTGCCACGCTTGTATAAGGCCTACATTCATGTTTTATACAGCATCCAATAATGAGGGTGGGGAGGGAATAGATTTGGAGCTCAGGTTAGAGCTAGGGTTAGGCTTAAACCGGGATGTGGACATGAAATTAGGGTTAGGGTTGTGGTCAGGGTTGTGGACATTCATATGGGTACAGTGCATCCACAGTGCATCCAAACACAGGCACAGTGGCACACACAGGTACAGTGAGTCTAGCCTTGTGGAGTGTAACACAGCTCATTAAAGCGTCAAGTGCCGCGGTAGAGCCGGCACGCCTCTGATGTGTGTTCCTCGACACCAAACACGGAAACAAATAAGCTAAAAACCCCGCTGCTGCCGTCCTACCCCTCGCCGCCACTGTCTGTCCCTCCAACGCACACACACACACACACACAACATTGATTTTCCAGTTATTATCCACACCAAATTATTGAATGTCAGATGATGGAGCGTTTGGGTCTACAAGTATTTCTCTCAAATGGGTTATCTTGCCCCTCCGCTGACGCCAAGGCAACCGCACTGTTGACACAGCGTTATTTTCTGCAGCACCAATCTACAAAATGAGTTCCCTGTTCGTTCTGCTCGAGGCACAGCGCAGGCCCGACCAGGCAACCCCATATATAAGTGGTTAATGGTAGCCCAGGAAGCCACCATACTGCTAGTAAGTGGGCACAAACTGCGATGATGGACACACACACACACCACTCAGATGTTCTGGGAACCATTCTAGTGTGACCCTGAACAAGGCCACCATAGGTCCTCACACATCCACCGCTACATGTATTTTGTCTGGTCAAATACCCTCAACCACCAACCAGTCCTTCTGTTAATCACATGTCGCAGTATATCGAACCCACAAGGGCGACCTTACAGAGGATCTGACAATGAGCACTGTGGCAGAACACCAAAGGTAACAGTTACTGTATGTCCGGCTCGATCGATGTCCTTTAGGTCTGTGGGGTAAACCATAAAAACATGGAAGAGATCCCGCAGTCCATCTTTTTTTTAAGGTTTAGGGTCAGTGCAGAGGTCACTGTTATGTGTGTATTTCCTGTTTTGCTTTCCTGTGCTTGCTGTGAGAGGGTGGAGCTGAGACTACCCCCTCCCCTGCTACACAAGAGATAAATGAACACCCCCACCACCCCCTCACCCAGTGGCTTTCTGAGAATGGGTTGTGCCTCAGAGCACAGGGCAGATTAAACCAAAGGTGAGCAATCATTTTGAAATCAGCCAATGGTTATGAAGGAAGGGGCAATGCGTTATCGACCCCTCTTCCACTGTAGCGACGTTCTGCTCGCTGGAGGGCGTCCCGGTCCTCACAAACCACACACTGTCTTCACAAAACACACGCTGCCCTCACAAACCACACGCTGTCCTCACAAACCACACGGTGTCCTCACAAACCACATGGTGTCCTCACGAACCACACGGTGTCCTCACAAACCGTAGTGTCCATCACAAACCACCTCATTGAGCCAACCACCCAGTGAGCTCTGATAGTAAAACCAATGTTTTTATAAATGAATGGACGATATACAACATAAATGACAAAATAAACAAAGCTCCTTGAGTCTGATTTGGGACTGATATGATGAAACCCTAAATAGAGGCTGTATACAAAGTGTACCAGGCAAGCTACAATTGCATAGCTTTTTATATCACTGTGCCGTGCACTGCCACAACAGTCTCTCCTGTCCACCATTTTGTAAAGCTATGATTTGTGTTTACTTGCCTTGGCCCAACAACCAACCTAAATTATTATTATTCAGTCCGGCATTTTACAATGGCCTCTATTATGTGCTACGACTGTCTGTTCTACACTCTCTTCATTGACAGTAGAGACCTGTGGTGAATACCAATCGTACAGTAAGCTCTACTATATTAAGTTTGGCAATATTCCAAACAGTAGTGTCAAAGTGAGGCTTTTTGTATTACTTTTATGGGAAGTTATGGACTGGTGTCAGCAATCTGTCTCTCAGCCTTCTGCTCCATTTGACGAGTAAAGAAAGAACGTTTGGCACTGTCGAATTGAAGGCTGCAAATAGTGGTGGGCCTCCAATGAATACAATGAAAATCTCCCAGACCAATCTTCCAGTTGTACACATTATGTTCCAACAGACATTCAAGACAAGTCATTTAAAAAAAAAAATAGTTATAAAATGCATTTGTTTATCGTATAGACAACAACATAACTACGACACAACCCACTGCAAACCCTTCGCAGTATGCAGACTGTACAGCAGCACCCTTGTCCCTTCCACACCCCGGGGGCCATTCCCCTGACATCATAAAACTGCTGCCAGCTAATACTGTGTGTTTAATTCCTTGTTGTGGAGCTCACCTCGAGGTGGCCCTGCCGAGCCCTCCCCGAAGCAGATTTACTGTCGGCCATTTTCTCGACTAATTGCCCGGCTCTGGTGTAGAGAGGTCAGCCGTGTCCGACGACAGGCTCCGGCAGAGCTAGGCGAGTACGGCTGTTCCTGTACAAGACACCTCACACAAAGGGTGAACTCTGCAAATAACAAAGTACACAGGAATTATTCTTGGTTCTCTGTCAGATAGGCTACAATATTATTTGCAGTACTGTTGAAGGCAGAGAGTTCTAAGAGAAGGCCATTACTGTACAAGCTCCTAAACGTTGTACTTTCCCATCTCATACATAAGCCTTATTGGTTCTTTTCAACTGACCCTGTTAGATACAAAACTGTATGTGGCCCATTGTTTGCAGATAAACACGTGTACATCACACAGAGGGGCAAACTCTGGACATAAAGCGAGTACATATTAAGCCTCCTTGTTTCTTGGTTTTGCTCGGGTAGATGCAACACAGTGCATTGTTCGCAGATTTTTTTTCTGCTGCGCTGTCTCTTTAGTAGAACATAAATCAAACACCGCTAGATAAAGCTGCAAGCAGATGTTTGATAGTGGAGATCCAGAAGTGCCATGTCTCCATGTCTCCTGATATGATATGAATCTGATCGGTTCTGCTTGGATCATGTTGCTGATTCGTGATATCATCCCGGTCCCTCCGGGATGCCGCAAAATCAACAGTTCCACGCATACTATGCCAGGGCTTGCAAATTTGATACAGCCACCGTACTATTTCCCACAAGAAACGGTCAAATCGTCGCAATGTCGCATAAGACTGACCAATAACCGCTGTGCATAAAGAGGGCTCACAATTTCAACCAATCACCGCACATTTGCCGCAAAATATGATTCAATCAAGCCACAAGTCAACAAACTTTTTTCCCCCTAGTCAGTGCATTTCTGCCTGTGTCTGGTCCTTGTTAATAGCTCTTAATAGCTCTCCAATAAAGGCACAATCCGTGATACATTTTTCAAACAAACGGCAACCCCACCACTTTGTTTGCTACATAACATCTGAGGGATTGGGCTGGAGGTACAGTATGTGACTACTGACAAATTGATAGAGCTATGAAATCAAGGATGGAATCGTTAATTGAAATGACCATTGAACAGCTGTAAACATGGCAGATTTCCCCTTTAAAGGCCCCTACAAACCCAGCTACTCTGGGCTTTCTCCCAGCACGTACTTTATGGGTACCAGCTGACACTCTCATCATTCAGTGTCTCCCTTGACTTTGTCATTGCCAGTGACCTCTTCCATTGAGCTAATTAGCCACAATTTAGTAATCACATGGTGGAAGTACTTTCCAATGGCTGTATAGCCCTACACCAGTAAGCAGGGACAATTTAAGTGTGTGTGTGTGTGTGTGTGTGTGTGTGTGTGTGTGTGTGTGTGTGTGTGTGTGTGTGTGTGTGTGTGTGTGTGTGTGTGTGTGTGTGTGTCCAGTCAGTATGATCTTCTATTAGTGATCAGGGACAAGCCCATTAACAGGGAGCTCCCACTTGTTAGCCCAGAGTTGCTGGGTTTGTAGTGGCATTTGTGTAGTGTGAGTGTGTGTGTGTTTGTGGTCATGCACCCACCAGAAAAGGAATTTGTGACCCAGGGAATAAAACTGCAAAGTTTCAATATCATTATGGAGATCATTTAATGAATTAAACTCTGTGTGGTTCAAAACGTAAAAGTTGCACATTCATTTCGAAATCATAGCGCATTTTAGGTCATTTTCCCAAGCAACATTTTGTTGCCGTGTTACATCGTGGCTACAGTCATTACACACGTTCCGGACCGTAACGAAAGAAGCTGTTGAAATCAGTAAAAATGTTATTTGTATGATTCGCCGAATACTACAGGTGTAGTGAAAGCATTTCACCTTACCGTGAAATGCTTAATTACAACAATGCAGTTCCAGAAATAGAGAAGAAAATATTGACTAAATAAACTACAAATAAAATAAAAAGTAACACAATAAAATAACAATAACGAGGCTATATACAGGGGGTACCGGTACCCAGTCAATGTGCGGGGGTACAGGATAGTCGAGGTAATTTGTACATGTAGGTAGGGGTAAAATGACTATGCATAGATAATAAACAGCAAGTAGCAGCAGTGTAAAAACAAAGGGGGGTCAATGCAAATAATGTGGGTGTTCATTTGGTTAATTGTTCATCAGTCTAATGGCTTGTGGGGGTAGAAGCTGTTAAGGAGCCTTTTGGACCTAGACTTGGCGCTCCGGTACCGTTATCCATTTGGTAGCGGAGAGAACAGTCTATGATTTGGGTGACTGGAGTCTTTGACAAGTTTTTGGGCCTTCCTCTGACACAGGCCCTGGATGGCAGGAAGCTTGGCCCCAATGATGTACTGGGCCGTTCGCACTACCCTCTGTAGTAACTTGCGGTCGCAGGCCGAGCAGTTGCCATACCAGGCCGTGATGGAACCGGTCAGGATGCTCTCAAACATTTTGAGGATCTGGGGACCCATGTCAAATCTTTTCAAGTCTTCTTTGTGGGGAAAAGGCGTTGTCTTGCTCTCATCACAACTGTCTTGGTGTGTTTGGACCATGATAGTTTGTTGGTGATGTGGACAACAAGGAACTTGAAACTCGACCCATTCCATTTCAGTCCCATCGATGTGAATGGGGGCGTGTTTGGCCCTCCTTTTCCTGTAGTCCACAATCAGCTCCTTTGTCTTGCTCATGTTGAGGGATAGGTTGTTGTCCTGGCACCACACAACCAGATCTCTGACCTCCTCCCTAAAGGCTCTCATTGTTGCCGGTGATCAGGCCTACCATTGTTGTGTCATCAGCAAACTTAATGATGGTGTTGGAGTCATGCTTGGCCACGCAGTCGTGGGTGAACTGGGAGTATAGGAGGGGAATAAACACACACCCCTGATGGGCCCTCATGTTGAGGATCAGGGTGGAAGATGTGTTGTTGCCTACCATTACCACCTGGGTGCAGCCCATCAGGAAGTCCAGGATCCAGTTGCAGAGGGAGGTGTTTAGTCCCAGGGCCCTTAGCTTAGTGGTGAGCTTTGTGGGTACGCTGGTGTTAAATGCTGAGCTGTAGTCAATGAACATCATTCTCACATAGATGTTCCTTTTGTCCAGGTGGGACATGGCAGTGTGGAGTGCGATTGAGATTGCGTCATCTGTGGATCTGTTGGGGCGGTATGCAAATTGAAGTGGTCTAGGGTTTCTGGGATGATGGTGTTGATGTGAGCCATGACCAGCCTTTCAAAGCACTTCATGTCTACCGACATAAGTGCTACAGGGCGGTAGTCATTTAGGCAGGTTACCTTCGCTTCCTTGGGCACAGGGACTATGGTGATCTGCTTGAAACATGTTGGTATTCCAGATTCGGTCAGGTGAGAGGTTGAAAATGTCAGTGAAGACACTTGCCAGTTGGTCCGCGCATGCTCTGAGTACACGTCCTGGTAATCCGCCTGGCCCCGCGGCCTTGTGAATGTTGACCTGTTTAAAGGTCTTGCTCAAATCGGCTATGGAGAGCGTGTTTCTTGCCTCAAAGTGAGCATAAAATACATTTAGCCCATCTGGGAAGATCATTGCTGGGTTTCCCTTTGTAGTCCATAATAGTTTGCAAGCCCTGCTACATCTGACGAGCATCAGAGCCGGTGTAGTAGGATTCAATCTTAGTCCTGTATTGACGCTATGCCTGTTTGATGGTTCATCTGAGGGCATAGTACTGTCACTGTGGGGACGACATCGTCAATGTACTTATTAATGAAGCCGCTGACAGAAGGCGTATACTCCTCAATGCCATTGGATGAATCCCGGGAACATATTCCAGTCTGTGCTAGCAAAACAGTCCTGAAGCGTAGCATCCGCGTCATCTGACCACTTCCATATTGAGCAAGTCACTGGTACTTCCTGCTTTACTTTTTGCTTATAAGCAGGAATCAGGAGGATAGAATTATGGTCAGATTTGCCAAATGGAGGGCAAGGGAGAGCTTAGTATGTGTCTCTGTGTGTGGAGTAAAGAGTTTTCCCCCCCCTCTGGTCGCACATGTGACATGCTGGTAGAAATGAGATAAAACGGATTTAAATTTAGCTGAATTAAAGTCCCTGGCCACTAGGAGAACCGCTTTGGGATGAGTATTTTCTTCTTTGCTTAGGACTTATACAGCTCGTTGAATACGGTCTCAGTGCCAGCATCGGTTTGTGGTGGTAAAAAGACGGCTATGAAAAATATAGATGAAAACTCGCTTGGAAGATAGTGTGGTCTACAGCTTATCATGAGGTACTCTACCTCAGGTGAGCAATACCTCGAGACTTCCTGAATATTATACATCGCGCACCAGCTGTTATTGACAAATAGACACACAACACAACCCCTCGTCTTACCAGACATAGCTGTTTTCTCCTACTGATGCACGAAAAACCCAGCCAATTGTATATTATCTGTGTCGTCATTCAGCCACGACTCGGTGAAACATAAGATATTACAGTTTTGACTGTCCCATTGGTAGGGTAGTCTCGAAAGGAGCTCATCCAGTTTATTCTCCAGTGATTGCACGTTGGCCAATGGAACGGATGGTAGAGACGGGTTACCCACTCGCTGACAAATTCTCTCAAGGCACCCCAATCTCCGCCCCCTATACCTCCGTCCTTTCTTCACACGAATGACGGTGATTTGGGCCTGGTCTCGGAGAAACAGTAAATCCTTTGTGTCGGACTCCTTAAAAAATATATTTTCATCCAGTTTGAGGGGAGTATTCGCTATTCTGATATCCAGAAGCTCTTTTCGGTTCATTAGAGACGCTAGCAGCAACATTACACAAAATAGCATAGTTAGTTAGGAGTCCATAAAATGGCATTCATCACCTCCGGTGCCATTTTCTCATTATTATTGAAACGCGCTAAATTGATTTTTTTCTAACAGAGCTTTACAGGATGTAGCTGACGGGACTGAATATTTCCTCATTTCGGAGTTCATCTGGATCAGTGAAGGACCAGTAACATGTGTTGCATGAGCTTATGCAAGGACAAACACCGGATGCACAATTAGTTATTGTGTTCTGTGCGGCAGCATGCAACAAAAGGGACCAAGGTGAAAGATAGCAACGTCGGAACGTTGCGTGGCGATTAAATACTAAATATTGTAACTTTGATACAAGTTTTGAATCAGCCAGTGTTCATGTTCATAACATTATATACACAATAGTGTTGAATTTTGCAGTTTTGTTTCACGGAACAACAGATTTTTGATGGGTGGCCTTTGGACTACAGGAGAATAGAAGCGTTATATAAATCACACTATATAAAGTTTGCCGAAAGCTGTAACCTCCAAAGTGAGAGGAGGAAAAAACAATTTCAGGTTTCATTTTACAAGAGGAGGTGTAAAAAATCAATAGGCTGAACGTGGGCTTATTGCCAGCCTGCTGTGGGAAAAAATGAAAAAAAAAAAAAAGCTGCAGGTTTTCTTCCCCAGATCCCTGGGTTCCAAACTGCACCCTATTCCCTACGTAGTGAACTACTTTTGACCAAAACCCAATTGGTACTGGTCAAAAGTAGTGCGCTATATAGAGAAACGGGTGCAATTTAGGACACACTTCTGAGTCCCTAGTCCTAACTCTGGATTACATCCCAACTCCTGCATCACAGCAGGGTGATTCAATGTGCCAAGCCAACACGCGCACACACACATGCACACACACATGCACACACAGCAGGTACGCAATTAATGTAGGTAGAGGTAGAGTAAAGACCCATCTAACTAGAAATGTATGATTCACTAAATACCACCCCTTAAAGCACGTTACTCTCCCTTCTCCCCTTCGCTGGTATAGAGAGAGAAACTGCTTCAGTACAACACGCAGGTGTTCATTTCACTCACACTCCCATTTTTGAGTTTCAGACAGTGAGAAAGAGGTTCAGACATTTCCAGAGTGTGTATTATACATCATCATCATGTGTAGTTGGCTACTGCGTCTGTTGTTCTATTTGAGTTGACCGATGCAAAGCAGATTTCTGGACAATTTGACAGGAAAGTACAATAACATGTAGTTTGTCACTGTATCAGTTTTATCCCTCCACCCTATTCTAAAACCTATTTATAACCCAATCAACCCGGTGCAATTAACTATTGACAATCAATCACTCTCCATGGCGCCAATCCATATAACTCCCATCTTCCATCCTTATGAGCCCTGGTCAAAAGTTGTGCACCACACAGGGATTAGGGTGCCGTTTGGGATGCAAGTAAGGGTGAGGGTGGAGCTGCTCTGCTGTGGTCTGTCAGTGAGGACAGGCATCAATAACCAAAGTGGAGGCCTTTAGCTGTAATTGTGTTGGAGGGGTCAGGGGAAGGTCAGGTGGGCATTTCACCAGCTCAGCCCCTGTCTAATGAACGGAGCAGAACACACACACACGAGCACGAACATTGTGTACGCACAAACTCATGCACACGCACACATGCAGGCAGGTTGGGACACACACATGCGCACAAGCAAGTACACACACACACACACCATGCACAACCCACACCCACACATTACTGACATTGTCCAATCCCAGGCCCCATTTCCCCTGCCAATCAAAACCCTGCGTGATGGATCTAAAGTAGATCCCAACACTGCCTGAGGTCCACTGACAGACCACACACTGACACAACACTGCCCAGCCACAGATATCACTCACTCACTCATTCACCATTAGGTTGAGTTGGAAGATGATGATTGGCTTAAAAAGAATCGGTGACTACAGGTGCAGATGACTATGATGTGCAAAAGCAGAACAATTTAACACAAATATTTTCTGTTA
The DNA here is from genome assembly GCF_045791955.1 of Oncorhynchus clarkii lewisi. Lineage (NCBI taxonomy): Eukaryota > Metazoa > Chordata > Actinopteri > Salmoniformes > Salmonidae > Oncorhynchus > Oncorhynchus clarkii. The sequence goes on from NC_092147.1 coordinate 50,625,220, forward strand.
TCTGAAGTCATATTTTTAAGAGTTCAAAGAATGAACTTGTGAGAAAAATACAGTGTCCAATCTGTGTCCAAGGATCTGTGTCCAATCTGTGTCCAAGGATCTGTGTCCAATCTGTGTCCAAGGATCTGTGTCCAAAGTTGATATTCATTTGGTATTTCATGAATGAACGATGCTAATTAGCAAACCTACAATGTGCACACCATCACACTATGCCGAGTACACTTTGCATCCAATAGACACACCAATTGAGTGGCGAGCCAACCTAAAATTAATTTAGAAAGGAATGATTTGGCTCTGGTTACATCAAGAGCAGGCTGTGCCAAATCAATGTATTCTTTCCAAATAAGAAGCTTCACTGCATCAGTCATGTAATTAAAATAGTATCGTAATGAGATTAGGGGAGCTGGCTGAAGAGAGTTGAAAGAGAGACGAGAGAGAGAGAACGAGAGAGAATGAGAGCGAGAGAGAGAACGAGAGCGATAGAGAGAGAGATCAAGAGAGAGAGAGAGAGGGAGAGAGAGAGAGAGAGAGAGAGAGAGAGAGAGAGAGAGAGAGAGAGAGAGAGAGAGAGAGAGAGAGAGAGAGAGAGAGAGAGAGAGAGAGAGAGAGAGAGAGAGAGAGAGAGAGAATATACAGTTCCTTCAGAAAGTGTTCACACCTCTATACTTTTTCAACATGTTGTTGTGTTACAGCCTGAATTCACTCTTTCCCTTTCTCTCTCTCTCTCTCTCTTTGTCCCTATCTTTCCTACTCTCTCCATTTCACTCTACCCCCCCCTTCTCTCACTCACTCCCTCTCCTTATCTCACTCTCTCCCCCATCTCGCTCTCTTTCTCTGATTCCCCCTTCTGAAAAATGATGAAATAAACTGTAGGTAGTGTTAGCTAACCTGCGGCAAAACTCCAGTATTTTTCATCCCATAGCTTGTTCATCATCTTTTAAGTAGTTAGCAAACAAGTTTTAAGCGCTTATTTTCCTGATTGATCAAAACACATTTTCTCGTTCTCTCTCTTGTCTCTCGGCAGCAGACATATAGTGAGCAATATGTTTGGTACATCAAATCGCAATACATATCGTATCGGCACCGAAGTATCAGGATAATATCGTATCTTCATGTCCCTGGCAATTCCCAGTCCTACTGTCCCTTTATAAAGATAGATCGTTCTGTCAATATCCTATGTGCTGGCTAGCATGAGCTCTCCCAGCCATTTACCAAATGACACCCTATTTCCTATTATAGTTCACTATTTTTGATCAGGGCCCATAGGGGCTCTGGTCAAAAGTAATGCAACATATAATGAACAGGGTGCCATTTTGAACGCAGACCCACTCTCCCGCTCTCCATGGCGGGCCTGGCTGTATGACTCTCCATTCCTGGCAGAAATAAGTATTTAATGCTTGTCCAAGAATCTACGAGCGCTGCTGTTTCCATTATCCATTTAGCAGGCTCTAAAAGGAGGATTTATTCCTTTAAATTAGCTCCTGTATAACATGATTGTATCATGGATCATAAACTTGAAGTCAATACAGGACGGGCGGATAGGAGGGACATTGTGGTTATGGAGAAAGAGAAATCCCTGACCCCGCATCCCAAATGGCACCCTATTTCCTATATAGTGCACTACTTTTGACCAGGGCCTTACAAAGCTCTGGTCAAAAGTAGTGCGCTATAAAGGGAATAGGGTGCCATTTGCGACGCAGACCCTCTCTCTCTCGTCCTCCCCAATAGTATTCAGCCAGGCCGGGGATGTGTGGGTAGGGCAGCAGCTGTTTCAAGCAGAACTTTATCTTAGGCCTCCTCCATATAGCTACAACCTCTGCAACCAATGTCCCACAGTAGCCATTTGCTCATTGGCCTATTACTTTCAATAGGCGTGTCAGTAATTGGCTATTTCACACATGTAAGGGTTGAGCTGGCAGAGGGTAAAGGCCAGGCAACCAGCCTGTCAGTGCCGGGTTCCACAGTCATCCATCAATTATGATCAGGCACTGGGAGAGCGACCACGGCCCTTAGCAAGGCACTCTGTCAAGCCCCATTCCAGCCTCCTAGTATCCTGCTTCATCCATTAAAATGTGTGTGTGTATGCATGTGTGTGTCTGTGTGGGTGTGTACAGCAGTCATAGACCAGAAAAGCCCACCATCAGACCTCTCTGAGAGATGGAACACAAAAAATAACGTATTCTATTCTTCGGACTCAGGGACTACTTTTCCTCCTTTGTCTCTATGGCTACCAGCTACCATCTGCCAGTCACCCACCCACCCACAGATTGGCTCTACTTTACTTCGACTACATCAGACATGCCCTTTCATCCACATGAGATGGATTTATGATTATTGTTTTGTTTTGTGTTGTTCTGAATCTGAAGGCGATAGAATCAATCAGCCGATAGCTGGTTGGCAGCCTTCTAAAACTGTCAGCTAAAACACAGCCTTGTTTCTGTACACAAATTAAAACAACTCATCTGGCAATGAGTGATGGTTGTTTATCTAGAGCCTTCATTCACATGCACGTTGTTGTTGATTGAGTGTCTGGAAAAGGCGCTCAGTGCTACATAGGCACCATTTGAAAGGCAGCAACTGTTTGATACTATAGTTCACCCATATAGAGTTATTTCAAAAAACAAGGAGGTCAGGGCACTCGGAGTGTGGTGTCAGGAAAACAACCTCTTACTCAACGTCAACAAAACAAAGGAGATGATTGTGGACTTCAAGAAATAGCAGAGGGAGCAACCCCCTATCCACATCGACGGGACAGCAGTGGAGAACATGGAAAGTTTTAAGTTCCTCGGCATACACATCACGGACAAACTGAATTGGTCCACACACACAGACAATGTGGTGAAGAAGGCGCAACAGCGGCTCTTCAACCTCAGGAGGCTGAAGAAATTTGGCTTGTCACCCAAAACCCTCACAAACTTTTACAGATGCACAATTGAGAGCATCCTGTCGGGCTGTATCGCCGCCTGCTACAACAACTGCATCGCTCACAACCGCAAGGCTCTCCAGGGGTTGGTGCGGTCGGCACAACGCATCACCGGGGGCAAATTACCTGCCCTCCAGGACACCTACAGCACCCGATGTCACAGGAAGGCCAAAAAGATCATCAAGGACAACAACCAGCCGAGCCACTGCCTGCTCACCCCGCTATCATCCAGAAGGCGAGGTCAGTACAGGTGCATCAAAGCTGGGACTGAGAGACTGAAAAATAGCTTCTATCTCAAGGTCATCAGACTGTTAAACAGCCATCACTAACATTGAGAGGCTGCTGCCTACATACAGGCCTACATACAGGCGACTTTAATAAATGGATCACTAGTCACTTTAATAATTCCACTTTAATAATGTTTACATATATTGCATTACTCATCTCATATGTATATACTGTATTCTATACCATCTACTGCATCTTGCCTATGCCGCTCTGTCATCGCTCATCTACATATTTATATGTACATATTCTTATTCCATCCCTTTACTTAGGTAGTTGTTGTGGAATTGTTAGATTACTTGTAATCTTACGTACTTAGATTACAATTGTTTGATGACTTAATTGTTAGATATTACTGCACCGTCGGAACTAGAAGCATAAGCATTTCGCTACACTCGCATTAAGATCTGCTAACCATGTCTATGTGACCAATAACATTTCATTTGATTTGCAGACGCCCGGCCTGCCACGAGGAGTCGCTAGACTATGATGAGCCAAGTAAAAAAAAAATGGCCAAACCCTCCGCTAAGCCAGATGACACAGGGCCAATTATACGCTAACCTATGTGACTCCCGATCACGGGCCGGATGTGATACAGCCCGGGATCTAACCTGGGTCCGTAGTGATGCCTCTAGCAATGCGATGCAGTGCCTTAGACCGTTGCACCACTTATTGTATGATGCACAATGCATGACACAGGGATGATTTCTGTATTTATCTTTAGTATTTTTTTGAGTGCTGACAAGCTAAACAATTTGCGACTATGTCAACAATGGACTAATGAAACAAATACCAAAAGATAGTTTTTGAGTGGAATTTTCCTTTAAGTGTGACTTATACTCATATTCAGTGTTATATTTGACAACATCACATAAATCAATGTCCATCCAGTACAGCAGGGGAATCATATCTTCATATCAACACATGAGGTTCATATTTATGAAAAGGGAGTGAGTGAGGGCCATTTCTTCTCCCTCCCTTTAGCTCTCCCACTCTCCCTCCCTCACTCCATCCCCCCCACCCTCCTTCCCTCCCTTCCTCCCTCCCTATCTCCAGTAAAACTTTGGTAGTCTTTATAAAAGGAGTGTACAGCAGGTCTGTGCTGGTTGGCTACCTGGGCCTCTGCTGAAAGGTAGGTAGTGAGAGGTGCCATCTATCACCTGAAACTGGCCTAAAGGCTTAACACACCATCAGCATCAGTGCCAGATGTTACCGTCGCAGCAGCAACACACACACACACACACACACACACACACAGACGTGCACACGCATGCACGCACGCTCGGATGCATGCATGCACGCACACGGATACCCACACATACACACACACACACACGTGTGCACACACACATACCCATCACTCTACCCTTCACTGTTAACTACAGTATGCAACATGGTGAAGTGGTCCTCCCTTTCCACCAGAAGGTTTAAGCATTGGTACACATTTTTGTACACGGCATCACTTGGACTCCTCCCTACATACTGTATCTTTGCTCTCAACTTTTATTAAATATATATTTGTATTTTATTTGAGTTTCTTTGCTCTCAACGAACAACAACTTCACAATCCTACAGCCTCCGCTCTCTTTCACAGTTCCTAGGACAAGTGGCTGAAATGAGGAAACAATCCCCATCTATAATGCTCCTTGTTCCTGGGACAAACTACAAAAGACTTTCAAACTGGAGGGGAGATCATCGCAGTCTGAGTTTAAAGCTCTGTTCAAAGAAAATGTCACTAACTATTGTAATTGTTTTCAAAGTATTGTATTGTATTTAGGGCTGTCAAACGGTTAAAATAATTAATTGAGTTAATGGCAAATAGTTGACCCCGATTAAAAGGTAGGAAGCATGAGATTTTACTCACCAAAGTAACAACACAGTGTGGTCAAAGATTTAGTAACTTAGTTGTAGGCACATTCTGGTTACCTATAACTACAAACATAATTATGTTTTGGGGTTTTTACATATTTATTCACTTATTTCCGGATATCTTCTACCCATAATGCACTATTTCTTAACGTCATATGGAGAATCTACTCTGTGCTACCAAGTTCGTATGTTAGCTCGGTAGCTAGCTCAAGTTGGCTAACGTTAGCCACTAGCCATGCTAGCATGTCATTTACATTCCAGACCAAGTCTTGGCGGTGATGAGCTACAATCCACCAGGCTCTGGTGTCTTCTTGCTGTGGGCTGAAAACGAAATTAGAAAATATATTTGTGTAGTAGCTCTTCTGAGGGTAAATGTTCTCGTTTCCAACACACACTATGACATATTTATAGGGATCGTTTACTCAAAATACAAACAAACACGATTTTCCACCTACCTTGGCTGTAGTTTACTCAAGGTATATTTTGGGATTTTAGTTTCCGTTCGAGACTTAATAGCTATATTTTGTTGCTGTTAGAATTCTCCGAAACACACATCATTAAATTGTTCTTGTGCCTGTGTAAGAAAACTACCATTACGTTTGGAGCAACATTTTACTAGCATGTTGTTCCAAAATACTTTGGTAATTGCATTTGAATTGCATAGCACTGTGTAACTACCGTACAGAAGAAGAAATGTGACTGTTCCTTATATCACTCCACTCCATGCACTCCACTCCATTATTATGCAATTATAAAGCCATTTCCAAAGTCCCATGTAACAACAATATCGCTATTGTAATAATCACACAGTTACTACACATGTATATTTAAGAACTTCATGTCAAGTGTTAATTACCTTATGTCTCACTCATTATGAGAATATATATTTTTTGTCATTTCAAGCTGCAAAAGTGGTCTAGTCTTATGTTGAGGCGAGTCCATGCTCCTCATGTATTTAATTATTGGCTATTGGCTAATATTGATAGTAACATACTACCTCAATTAGCCCGACTAACCGGTGCCTGTATGTAGCCTCGCTACTGTTATATTCTCGCTACTTACTGTATGTAGCCTTGCCACTGATATTTTTCAGTCTTTTTACTGTTTAAAAAATATATATATATTTACTTATCTACTGTTCACCTAATACCAATTATTTTACTGAAAAATTGCGCTGTTGGTTAGGGCCTGTAAGTAAGCATTTCACTGTAAGGTCTACTACACCTGGTGTATTTGGCGCACGTGACAAATAAACTTTGATTTGATCTGATATTTGAGAGCCCTCCAAATAATACTAATGGTCATATATTTCGACTAATTCAACTAACTGTTGTAGTTTTTGGTTCTTCATCCAACATTTGGCAGCAATCAAATAACTATTTTGGTTTTGTTTCAAATAATATATTCAAATCCCTTCAAATATTATTTGGTTTTCTGAAACCTGTGTTTGAAAATCAATGTAATTGTTGCCTTTTAATGAAACTCTATATAAACTAGTATTTCAAAAGTTGGAATTTTCAAATGACAAAATACAACAATTGTCTGCCCAGGTCAGCTGTGTGCCATTGTTGCCCTTCATGGGCACTCACCTACACACTCTTTGGTCTTTCTCTCTGGATACCCAGAGGCACATACACACAAAAACACACCAAAGCAAGCTATTGTCCTTACACACAAATGCCCAGCCCAGTAGAGTGACCTCACCCCACCCAATAAAGCAAGGCAGCGTACCATCATGTCACACGCAATAGAATGACCTCATCGTCAGGTTAATAATATAGCCACAATAGTCCCTGCACCCCTCTGTCTTGAGGACACTGAGAGCAAGCAACATAGGTGGCCAGCTCACTGCCTGAGTAAAAACAGCACCACCTCCTCTGGTCCTTTATACCCTCAGGTTTAGTCATCAAAGACAGGGATGGCCAGCTCACTGCCTGAGTAAATACAGCACCAGCCACATTGGGTCCTTCATACCCTAAGGATTAAGCATCATTGTGGTCGGACTGTCCTGTTCCTCTTCCCTCAATAAACATGCACTGGGTTGGTGGTTCTCAATTCGATTGAGGAAGAAGGATAGCTAATAATACATGATAATAATATATGTAATACATGATAAGCACTAATTGATTAGCACTAATTAACACTAATTAATCACAGATCAGACATACAAATGTTAAAATGTGAAAACGTCGATGAGGTTCAAGTGTTGGAATAAAGCTCAACAATGTTTTAATAAACAACGTCTGCCTTCACACACATCATAGGCACATTTCTTCACACACACACACACACACACACACACACACACACACACACACACACACACACACACACACACACACACACACACACACACACACACACACACACACACACACACACACACACACACACACACACACATCAAGTGGTTTTATAAGTGGTTTTCGTTGTGCTATATTTCTTAACTAAGCTGTCCAATTATGCGGTGGAAACGGCCATATTAGAATATATAATAACCCTGTTGAATCCTCTCAACCTCTAATTTGATTGATCACAGTTTAACGACCATGCTCTTGGAATATGTTGCCTTGACTCGTTAATCTAGTAGGATTCAGAAAGAAGTGTTGCAGTAATGTACTGTACAGTTCCACCCTGTTACAAATGGAATCAAACCAGGGCTGTCATGGAGCAGTAGTTTCCCCCAAAATCCATATTATTTTTGCAGTTGTAAATCTGAACTGTGTCAGTGGGCTGTAGTGAGGGGATTGGGGAGAAAATGGACCCCTTCATGCTCTATATACAGTGCATTCGGAAAGTATTCATAACCCTTGACATTTTCAACATTTTATTACGTTACATTTTATTACGCCTTATTCTGGGGCAGCAGGTAGCCTAGTGGTTAGAGTGTTGGACTAGTAACCGCAAGGTTGCAAGATCAAATCCTGTGCCGACAAGGTAAAAAGAATCTGTCGTTCTGCCCCTGAACAAGGCAGTTAACTCACTGTTTCTAGGCCGTCATTGAAAATAAGAATTTGTTCTTAACTGACTTGCCTAGTTAAAGGTTAAAATAGATTTTTTTTTATTCTTCCATGATATATCTACACAATAGATCTGTCAGATTGACCATTGCATTCTTGGTCAACTCCCTGACCAAGGCCCTTCTCCCCCGATTGCTCAGTTTGGCCAAGCGGTCAGCTATAGGAAGTTAAAATTGGTGGTTCCAAACTTCTTCCATTTAAGAATGATGGAGGCCCTGTGTACTTGGAGACTTTCAATCCTACATACATTTTTTGGTACCCTTCCCCAGATTTGTGCCTCGACACAATCCTGTCTCTGAGCTCTACGAACAATTCCTTCGACCTCATGGCTTGGTTTTTGCCCTAATATGTACTGTCAACTGTGGGACCTTATATAGACAGGTGTGTGCCTTTCCAAATCATGTCCAATCAATTGAATTTACCACAGGTGGACTCCAATCAAGTTGTATAAACGTCTCAAGGATGATCAATGGAAACAGGATGCACCTGAGCTCAATTTCGATTCTCATAGCAAAGGGTCCGAATACTTATGTAAAAAAAGGTATTTCTGTTTTCTACTTGTAATACATTTGCTAAAAATTCAAAAAACCTGTTTTTGCTTTGTAATTATGGATTATTGTCACGACTTCCACCGAAGGTGGCTCCTACCCCTGTTCGGGCGGTGCTCGGCGGTCGTCGTCGCCGGCCTACTAGCTGCTACCGATCCATTTTTCCTTTTCATTTGTGTCTGTCTGTATTGTTTACACCTGTGTCCTATTAGTTGATTTCGGTGGGTATATTTACCTCCGCTGCCTGATAGTCTTTGTGCGGGATTGTTTTTGTTGTGTTAGGGGTGCGCATCGGCACCACAGGGTTTTTCTTTCACATGGCAGTTGTACCGGTTTGGTATGTGTGTAGGAGTAGAGCTTTCTCCCCCATGTGTATCGTTTATTTTCCCTGTGTGTGGCGACCTCGGTTGGGCGTATTCTCCCCCCATGTTGTTGTTGGGAGTTTCGGAATCAACTATTGTGCCACTGGGACTTCCTTGCTCTCCTGCTCCTGATTCCTGCACCTCCCTCCTTCACAAGGAGGCACTTAACAAGTATTGTGTGTAGATTGATGAGGATAAAAATGTGTTTAATCCGTTTTAAAATAAGGCAGTAACGTAACAAAATGTGGAAAAAGCCGTGGTCTGAATACTTTCCGAATGCACTGTATGATCCTATAGCATGTATACGGTTGAGATGAGTGAATGGTGATCCTACGGCCGCCTTTACATTTTAACTTATGAACCATGGAGATTTAGCTCACCAGATGATCTATGTAGGCTATGCCATTTATATTAGCCTACATGAGCCCGCCAATATAGGGTATCTTGGGAATGATGGATAGAATAATGTATGCTATGTGATGATCAGCAGGGAGACATATACAGTGTCTTCAGAAAGTATTCACACCCCTTGACTCTTTTCACATTTTGTTGTGTTACAGCCTGCATTTTAAATGTATTACATTTATATTGTTTTGTCACTGGCCTACACACAATATCCCATAATGTCAAAGTAGGAAAATGTTTTTTTAGAAATTAATTAAATAAAAAGCTGAAATGTCTTGAGTCAATATGCATTCAACCCTTTTGTTATGTCAAGCCAGAATAAGTTCAGGAGTAAAAATGTGCTTAACAAGTCACAAAAGAAGTTGCATGGGCTCACTCTGTCTGCAATAATAGTGTTTTTTGAATGACCACCTCATCTCTGTACCCCTAACATACTAGGTCCCTCTGCTAGGTCCCTCAGTCGAGCAGTGAATTTCAAACACAGATTCAACCTCAAAGACCATGGAGGTTTTACAATGCCTCTCAAAGAAGGGCACCTATTGTTAGATGGGTAAAAATGAAAAAGCAGACATTGAATATCCCTTTGAGCATGGTGAAGTTATTAATTACACTTTGGATGGCGTATCAATACACCCAGTGACTACAAAGACACAGGCTTCCTTCCTAACTCAGTTGCTGGAGAGCAAGGAAACCGATCAGGGATTTCACCATGAGCCCAATGGTGATTTTAAATTAATTACAGAGTTTAATGGCTGTGATAAGAGAACTCAATAACATTGTAGTTACTCCACAATACTAACTGAATTGAGTGAAAAGAAGGAAGACTGTACAGAATAAAAAATATTCTAAAACATACATCCTGTTTGCAAAAATCCTCTAAAGCAGTACTGCAAAAAATGTGGCAAAGCAATTCAATTTTTGTCCTGATGCAAAGTGTTATGTTTGAGAAAAAAATGTACGGAATGGAGTTAAGCACAGGCAAAATCCTATAGGAAAGCCTGATTCAGTCTGCTTCCCACAAGATTTATTTTTATTTCACCTTTATTTAACCAGGTAGGCTAGTTGAGAACAAGTTCTCATTTGCAACTGCGACCTGGCCAAGATAAAGCGTAGCAATTCGACACATACAACACCTCAGAGTTACACATGGAATAAACAAAACATACATACATACTGGGATATTGGGAGATTAATTCAATTTCAGAAGGACAATAACCTATTGGCCAAATATACACAGGAGTTGCTTGCCAACAAGACAGTGAATGTTCTTGAGTGGCCGAGATGCAATTTTGACAAAGTCAAAGGGTATGAATTATTTCTGAAGGCACTGTATATGATGACATTCATATCACATCAATGTAATTAAAGCTGGAATCCAAAATGGTGAAACTGACACGTTCGCTTGGGATATTACAACAACAACAAAGTTACTGCAAACAACGAGCACTGTTTTTTTCTCTCTCCCTCAGACATCACTGCATGCACGATAGAACAGCAGAATATGTACTGCAATTTATTTTTTACACACTGCTCGATGCCCCCCCACCTCAGTTACGTCCACAAAACAAAAACAAGGAACAAAGGTGTGGGGGCGGACAGTGGCACTGTTTCCCCCAATGCTGAGTCCATCTTTAAAATAGAAAGTCATTCCTTTCATTGAAATTGAAACTCAATGGCATCATACTCAAAGTTTTTTGCATGAAAAATACTAGACATTCCACGTGTAACAGTGATTAAAATATCCATAGCTCGATTGCATTTTTTTTTTCTCCCAAATATGAATTTATTAACACAAGTAAAGACCGACACCGCAAAGGTGTGAGGGACAGAGAGGTCGATAAATTATGCCGGCTCGTCATTGTGGTGCCAAAATACAGTACATTTCAATTACGTCCATGTGAAATTGGATTTCCCGGGCGCATTAGGGGATTGAGAATCGTTGAGAGGTTTCACACTCCCTCCCTAGGTCCCATCCTTCTTGATGCACTGCCTTGATCACGAGACAGAGACCTAGCTTGAGTCCCAAATGACACCCTATTCCCTGTGTAATGCACTACTTTTAACCTTTGGGCCCTGGTCAAGAGTAGCGCACTATATAGGGAATGGGGTGCCATTTGAGGTGCAACCCTACCAGACTGGCTGCTCCTGGTTGATATTTTACAACCATGCCCAATGCTCCTAGCTTCAACTAGCTCCTGCTATACTGGCGCTGGTGTTATGAGATCAATAACTCAACATGGACAGTTGTGTTTTTTCTCTGGGAACAGCCACAGCTATGAGGGATTAATATAGATGATTACAGTTGTCTGCCCATTCTGAGGCCTGTATCCCAAATGGCACCTTCTTCGTATGGGCCCTGGTCGAAAGTAGTGCACTGTGTAGGGAATAGGGTGCCATTTGGGACGCCAGCCAGAGCCATTTTCCTTCTTCTGCCAGTGATTGGGTCCTCTCTTGACGGTCCTTTTCTAGGCCCTTTGTGTCACGCTCCCGATCGATATTGTTTAAAAGCCAGCGCTGTGTAGCTGGGTATTGTCACTGTAAATAATATTTGTAGACTCAATAAAGATGTCCGGGTCATAAGGTGGGTATGTGTAGGTGGTTTGAGGGGCCTTCTTTTACTATAGATGACGTCTCGAAGTGGGCTTGATATTGGTGATCTCCCCCCCCCCGTCACTGAAAAGCAATAGCTCTTATTATACATTTACCATGCAGTAACTGCAAATGTATTGCATGACTACTGTCTCTTTGGGTTGGCCATAAGAGGTGGGAGTGAGTGAACATTTCCAGAAACAAAGGATATGCCCCGTGGTCCAAATGTGCTGTGTGGTTCAATCTTCACTATGGGGGTTTGAATAAACCACACTATCTTCTCAAGAATCAAAATATCTTCAGCATCTTCACATAAAGACATCCTCTCCAAGTATTTGTTGAAGAGGAAACATGCAGCAGATTGCCTCATGTGTGTGACCATAGAGACATCATTTCTAGAGTGTACATCCGCAAGTCAATGTTCCATGTTGGGCAATTATATTTCTGTGCATGTGACTAGAGAGGATGGAGGTCTTGCCGTGAGGAACCATGAGGGACATAAACGCCAAGCCTCCCTCGTTGGTTCCTTATCCTGATTGGTCAGGTCGTTGGACTGTTAATAACAGCTAATTGACACAGGGAGGGGGCGGAACATTCGATAGGGAACACTCTCCACAGGGTTACCTTAAACTACACATGACCCCTACCTTAAACTGTCACACGACCGCGGCCAGAGACACACAGACGTAAACGACTCGGATGGCACATGCAGTACTCATAGACAAACGTCCTTTTCTCCTCCTGTCGTTCCCAACTTTCAGCAGACATTTTACTCTGAAAGGAGATTTTTCTTCTGCAGATTGCTGCACTGCTTTCTTTAAAACTTGAATGGACTTATTGGATTTATTGAATGAAACTATGTATTTTGGTGGGGGGGCAATTCTGAGAGACTTCATCCGTACAACAGGCTATCAATTGCCAGCCACTCCACCCATTGAGGCATGTAAAAGTCTCAAACAAATACATTACCATTGGATTGCTATCCATCTTGTTTTTTTGAGGCATTTCAAGGTTTTATTGCTGATCAATGGCCTTATTTAAAGCCTGTTAACCCACATGTTTCAAGGAACAAAGGACCATGTAAAGGCTAAAATAGAGGTAGAGACATTTGACGGAAAACTATTAAATATAACAGGCTATACTTCAAACCGAAAATGTAATTAGTTACCAACATGCTTGAGTACTGCAAGTGTGATAAATATTGCTGAAATGAACAATTATATTAGGCACACTACTAGCGCCTTTAATGCAAAACATCAATGATAAGATATTCATGATTACTGGTATCAATGTATGTATTGTCACTTTCAACCACTCAGTGCATATAGTACATACCTATAACGTGTACGCAAAACATCGGGAAGCAAGTACAGGGAGTGAATTGAATGAATAAACGAACATGGAACAAAACAAGAAACACGAGTAGAGTAACAGACATGACAGGTATAAACAGAAACAATAACGCCTGGGGAAAGAACCAAAAGGGAGTGACAGATATAGGGGAGGTAATCAGGAAGGTGATGGAGTCCAGGTGAGTCTCATGAAGCGCAGGTGCGCGTAACGACGGTGGCAGGTGTGCGTAATAATGAATAAACTGCCGACAACGAACGCCAGAGAGGGGGAGCAGGAGTAGACGTGGCAATACCTGTGAAGTACAGCATCTAAAGTGGATGGCGCACCCATATTGCAAATGAATACTAATAAACCTGTGAGGAGTGACTGTTTATAATCATGAATAAACGTATACATTATCTGATAACCTGGCCACTATCTACATGAATTTGAACGGCTAGCACCTTCAGAGAGAGTTACAATGTCTCTCAATAACTCTAGTCCTAATTTAAACACAACATTCAGAGAGGTTCTGATTGGAATGTCGCTCTCGCAAGGTTTCCACGCCATAGTTTATAACAGGACTGTAGGCTGAGAGCTCTCAGAGCGAGCTACTCAGACTGGGGAGTTGCAGAGCGGGAACGTGTCCATTTCTAACACGTCCTAAAAACGCTGTTATCTTAGAACCATAACTGGCAGACTAAAACAGCAGCACCGCTGAAATGTGTTCTGCTTCATAGTGAAACAAACATGCTATGTTACAATAGTAAAGGCTTTCATTTGAGCAACTCTTTTCCATGATGATATCAAAAGACTACAGTTAGCTATGAAGAACAATGCATAATGCATTAACATGCAAAGGATCATTTGTGCTTAATACATAGAAGAAGAAAATGAGCAGCTGTCAAACAGATTATAAACAAACCTTAACTGTTGTTTACTCATAAATGTGTTTAGATGTGTGTGTGTGTGTGCGTGCGTGCGTGCGCGTGTGTGTGTGTGTGCGTGCGTGCGTGCGCACGCGTGTCTATGAGTGAGTGCCCCTCACCTCCCTGTCACTTCCCATCCCATGTATAATGTATACAGTACTCCAGCCCTCACAGCTGGCTCTGATAATACCCTCAGATAGCTTCATTTATCTGGGTGTCAGGTAATGGCAGCTTTGGGTTGCAGCGATGGTCACATCCTCTATCTGTTCTGAATCCCCACTTTACGCCCCACAGATAGCAGGTAAAGATGTCCCGTCAGCAGGTGTGTGTGTGTGTGTGTGCGTGTGCGTGTGTGTGTGTGTGTGTGTTGAACTCATTTCACTCCTCGTCTGGTGAAGAATTTCACACTTAAATCCTGATGCGAGACAGTTGACATTACAAATCATTGAATCATTATTTTTTTTTGTATGTTTGTGTGGATGGGGTGTAGGTAAATGGTGTGTATCATTATGGTAGCAGCCTGCCAGAAGATGAAGAGGGTCTACTGCTGTGCCAAGGGTCATCTGGAGAGGTTAGAGGTCAGCTAGTATCATCTCTAAGGATCCAAAGACACTTTTCACCACCCAGCTGCAATGATCTATAGTTTTTGTTTACATAATGCAATCTTCTCCGCAATTCTGTCCCATCGTTACAGCCCATCCCTGAATGATGATGAAACGCAGACATTTCCAAAGAAACACAATAAAACAGGGGACAACGGTCTCTCTCTATATGGATAACTGGATGTCACCTGGTCATCAGTCCTATATGCCTCCTTTCATTAGCTGAGTGGCTGGATAACCCAGGTGGGACAAATCCAGCGGTCTAATGATGGATCAGAGACCCTCCAGGCACTGGACTGACCCCTGACCCCTAACCTCTCAGAGGACATTCCCCCACACTTCTGGGGTCACAGCCTCTCTGATCTCTCACTTCTTACCTCTAACCACCAACTACCAGCAATGGGACACCTTACATTAGAAGGAGAGGCCCAGGAGCATATGCAATAAGCCAAAAGGATGATCTGAGAGGATTAACCGCAGTCAGATATCAGGATCAACTGGGTATTGGATTAATCTAGAATATTCAGATGGCTCATTGTTGCTTGTTGTTGATAGAGCAGGGAACCTTGGCCAAATGTATTCTAATGTAATGCAATGTACACATACGATCTGCATCATTCTGCCATCCATCAGGTCATTTGAAAAGCACAACGTGTCATTAACATGTCTGGGTGAGTAAAAAGCAGTGACACAAATCAAAGGAAGGAGGCCGTGAGACACCCTCTCTCCATCTCCCTCCCATTCCCAGCATGCACTGATAAAGGGCATGGGTGGCATAAATTTACTGCTAAATGGGCGCCTGTCATGTAGAAGGTGAAGGATCACATCACTTCTCCGCCAGCAGCAGATGCCTGTGAAGGTCTAATGACGGTGACCTAGTGTGTGTGTGTGTGTGTGTGTGTGTGTGTGTGTGTGTGTGTGTGTGTGTGTGACACCTAACCTAGACAGACATCCCACACACACACGCCCACACACCCAGACCCAGGGTTAGGCAGACTCACACCCACACACTCCAGATGTGCCACAGGAGGAATCATTAGATACATTGGTTCAACAGACCTTCAAATTAATATAGGTCTTATGGAAATCAGACAAGCACAATAAGAAAGAGAAGAGAGAGAGAGAGAGAGAGAGAGAGAGAGAGAGAGAGAGAGAGAGAGAGAGAGAGAGAGAGAGAGAGAGAGAGAGAGAGAGAGAGAGAGAGAGAGAGAATTTGTCATTAAGGAAAGCTGATGACAAAGTCCAGTAGCAGTGGTGTCGCGTAGCTTCCTGTGAATAAACCCACTATTTTAACCTCCAGCAACACACACACACAAACACACACACACAAACACACACAAACACACACACGACTACACACCCTCAAATAAATGCTTTTAGCCAGGCGTATCTGCCTAACCACCTATTGGCCCAGTGGTATATGACTAGCTGTTGGGTGGGTGGATGGGTGGGGATATTTGTAAAGCCTAATTTGGGTAATGCAAAGTGACAAAAGAAAAGGGGCTCACACAATGCATTAATACACCATCCATCATGGAGCTAACTGTTCAATGAGACCTAATGGGAATAAGGCTGGGTTCAGCCTCACACACGCATGCAAGCTCACACACACCACACCCACACCCACCCACCCATCCACACACACACACAAACACACCTACACAGGACTCGGCCCACCCTGGCAGGCAGTGAATACAGCTGAACTCACTCATCTGAACAGGGCCCTTCATCATCTCATGTCATCTCCCGATAATACCGATTGCATCCCAAATGGCACCCTATTTCCTATATAGTGCTCTGTGAGCCCTAGTCAAAAGTAGTGCACTACATAGGGAATAAGGGTGCCATTTGGTACACAAACACTACCTTCAACGTCCAACATAAACAGTGGGAGTTTCAACAAGAACAGTCTAAATGCATCAAATACAGACAAGATTATTGTGTGGGAAGGACACAAAGAAAAAAAATGGGATGTTTTTCTATTGGAAGGAAACAGGTCACATCAGTATCTTAAAGGATAAGCAAATTCATTATCTGCTTTTGGGTGGTGAGGGAGGACGGATTAGAGATCCCTTTATGCTGAAATGTGATTGAAAAAGATAGCACATCTCATTTCTCACACGCAGACAAAATATGATTTGATACACTGGTGCTGCCTTCCTTTCCCATCTCTTCCTGTTGCTGTTTCTCAGTTAAAGGCTGGCTGAACTTCCTGATTTGTCCTCATTTTAGATTTGGTTCGTTAAGAAATGCTAGCAGCCATTACTGAATTCAAACGTGAGTTGGTTTTGCGGTGTGGTTTGATGTGGGTGTCTCTTGTTTGTGTTCGCAGGTGGGAAGAGTTAGCCCAATTATTTCACCAATTAGCTTCAGCTGGCTGGTGTGCGACCGTGGCCAAATTGGTTTGACTTTGGATAGCCTATCATCGTCAATAAATTATTACACAATATAAATTAGACAATATTTTCATTTTGCAAACCTTTTGGTTTTCTCATTAAATGCTTTTAATATTTGTACATTCATTTCTACAATTTATAGTTGGTTTGAGGTTTCTAAATCATTGACATTTTGAGCTATTGGAATTTTAACATATTGTCCCATGTACATTGTGTAATTTACAGACGGTCCTAAACTATCCCCATAGGGATATCCAAAGTCAAAATTGACTATGGGCATTATGACCGGGTCGCGTGCAGCTGCACTTCGAATTGATGGTTACTTGTTCCGCCAGCTGTGGGCATGTGGGCAGGATTAAAACAAACTCAAACGTAATTTACGTTGTGATGCAGTCACGACCACAAGTCTCACAAAACTCTGTTTTGGATGAAACTGACTTCATGAATAAAATGATCCTACTTATACTTTGTAGTCAAATTTGACAGCAGAATAAATGTGTTTCTGACTCATATCGATGCCCCATGGGCTGTTTTCGAAATGAGAAGTTGTTTTTTAGTGGCAGTAGCTCTTTAAGCGCTGAAAGTAGAACCAAAATCGTGGAATGTGACAGGGACCTAGTTAGAGATAATGTCAAGTGATGTCGTAGAAGAACAAGATTTACATTTTGACTTGAATTTGATCAGCTCTAGGTCTATGCTTAAAGCAGTGGTCGCCAACCTTTTCTGAGTCAAGACCACTTTCTGAGTCAAGACCACTTTCTGAGTCAAGACCACTTTCTGAGTCAAGACCACTTTCTGAGTCAAGACCACTTTCTGAGTCAAGACCACTTTCTGAGTCAAGACCACTTTCTGAGTCAAGACCACTTTCTGAGTCGAAACGCAAACCGAGATCTACCGCTCAGACTTTAAAAAAGTGTAAGCTATTGCAACATGAACCTATTAAAAACAGTTCTGTAGCAATGAGGTTTGTGCAGTAGGCTATAGGCCCAATACCTTATCAATGTCTTTACTTGAATTTCCCTGCCAATGTATTGTTGTTCGAACCATTTGAGGTAGCCTATATGATCACACCGGTAATAGATCAGCTGTTGTCTTAGCTGAGTGATCATACATTTCAATAAAAAAAGGGAAGGGACACAGTCTTCCAGATGATGGAGAAACTCGAGTTCCACCTCATTATTTCTTCTCATTCACAAATTCATGTTGTTACTCGTCAGGACACTGTTGTTCAGAGGAGCTAGCCAACAACACACCTGACACAATACTTCAAACTGAAGCTGGAAAGACTGCAAAGTAGCTGCACTTTGTTTCGTTTAACCTTTTTTCAATTGGCATTCTTTGTACAGTACATATCCATAAAAATGATGCCAGCTGATTCATGATTTCAGGTGGTGGAGAATCGCTGCCTGCCTGTCTGTCTCGTCCAGACTCCCGACACGTTCATTGCTATGGGACAGCTGGAGATTGAATTTTAATGTTGTGTCGGAGACACCAAGGTTTATACAAATCTCCACTGTTGAAAACCAAATGTTAGTCTAAAAGAAATGTGAGATGACGTCTAGATGATTTTTATAGTGGAGATCAAGTTTATAAATTGCCTGGCTGGGCTGATGAGACAGTGGATTGTGCAGAGAGATGGAACAGAGTAAATAGGCATTTTAACGTCGTAGATTTAGCCGGAGTTACTTGTGGAATAGACACCGGCTGGAATGCGGTTTTAACCAATCAGCATTTAGGATTAGACCCACCTGTTGTATAATTCATCACATCAGCTGCAGTCAGTGAGAGCTAAACAGGTGACGTCAGGTAAATCAATAGGAAGAATACACTGTAGTACACGTCAGATCACACTTACGTTCCAAAATTAGTTCTGAAGCACATGGAAACATCAAGGTTGGTGGAGAAACACACTTAAGACACACGTTTCATCTCATCCTATCCACCTTGTGTACAGTACAGAAGACCTGTGTTGAGGCTGCAGCCATGTGTGTGTGTGTGCATGTGTGTGCGTGTGTGTGTATGTGCGTGTGTGCTTGTGTGTGTGTGTGTTGGGGTGCCAATGTAACGGGGGGGGGCCCTTATTTCAACTGTCAATGAGCATTGGGTGACACACACACACACACACACACACACACACACACACACACACACACACACACACACACACACACACAGGCACACACGCACAGGCACAGACACACACAAGCACACACACTCTAATATCCCCTGATAATCAACGTGACAGGTACTATACATAACACATATCCTAGCCTGTTAGTGGAGGTTCAAAGGCCACCATGACATGTCAATTCTGATGTATGACACGTGGAGGGCTTATTCCATTACGATGGGAAATAGCAATGCTAGAAATGAATATCTTATATCCAGGGGCCAAAGTTTTATTAAATCTCTCAGCTACTCTGCCTGCAAGGCAATTTAGAGAAGGACTGGATGCTAGTAGTCAGAGATGGTTTAGATTCTGGGTTCTCATAATAAACATGAACAATTTGTGCGTTGTTACTTTTTTTTTGTGCTCTCACACTGCTTTTTGCTGAAGGCTCCACTAGCTGGAGGTATTATACAGTAAGTATGGGTATTGGGTCATTTGGGAACAAGATGTTCTTGCTCATGAAGATGCATAGCAAAGAGTTGAAATTTGAGCCTATTATACAGAACTGAAGAGGCATTCTTTTTCTGCTAGCTGGCTGCTATCTCGAAAAGGACTCCCTCTCAAGGGATCGCCGCACAGTAAGGATAAGCAACACAGCACAGGGAACCAAGCAAAACAAATATTAAGCACTACAGCCTGCACTATAGTCATAGTGTCAAGGTTATTGTCAACCCATATCTCCTCTTGTTCTCCTCTCTCCCATCTCTTACACCGGGGGAAGCAGGAGGAGCTTCAAAAACAGCACAAGGAGAAAATAACTACTTTCCAGGATGGTTGTATTTGATACTTACATACCTTGTGTGTGTGTGTGTGTGTGTGTGATAGGAGGCCTTTAGCAGGTCCCCTGGTTATCTCCCGAGCACAAGGCTAGGGCCATTGACTTTACGTGTGCCTGATTGGCAGCGGGCGGCTGATGGTTTAATGTGCTGATAAGGAACCGGGTTGGGCGCTCTCTCTCTCTCTCCTCTCTGTGTCTCTCCTTTTCCCTCTCTACTCTCTTTCAATTCAATTCAATTCAATTCAATTCAAAGGGCTTTATTGGCATGGGAAACATGCTTGCATTGCCAAAGCAAGTGAATTAGAACAAAAGTGAAGAAATAAATAAAAAATGAACAGTAAACATTATACTCACTCAGGTTCCAAAAGAATAAAGACTTTTCAAATGTAATATCATGGCTATGTGCAGTGTTGTAACAATGTGCAAATAGTTCAAGTACAAAAGAGAAAATAAATAAACATAAATATGGGTTGTATTTACAATTATGTTTGTTCTTCACTGGTTGCCCTTTTCTTGTGGCAACAGGTCACAAATCTTGCTGCTGTGATGGCACACTGGGGTATTTCACCCAGTAGATATGGGAAAAATCAAAATTGGATTTGTTTGTGGGTCTGTGTAATCTGAGGGAAATATGTGTCTCTGATATGGTCATACATTTGGCATGAGGCACGGAAGAGCGACTCAGTTTCAACCTCATTTTGTGGGCAGTGTGCAGATAGCCTGTCTTCTCTTGAGACACGGATTTAATGTCTACAGCGGCCTCTCTCAATAGCAAGGCTATGCTCACTGAGTCTGTACATAGTCAAAGCTTTCCTTAAGTTTGGGTCAGTCACAGTGGTCAGGTATTCTGCCACTGTGTACTCTCTGTTTAGGGACAAATAGCATTCTAGTTTGCTCTGTTTTTTTGTTAATTCTTTCCAATGTGTCAAGTAATTATCTTTTTGTTTTCTCATGATATGGTTTGATCTAATTGTTTTTCTGTCCTGGGGCTCTGTGGGGCCCCAGGACCAGCTTGCTTGGGGGACTCTTCTCCAGGTTCATCTTTCTATAGGTGATGGCTTTGTTATGGAAGGTTTGGGAATCGTTTTCTTTTAGGTGGTTGTAGAATTTAACGTCTCTTTTCTGAATTTTGATAACTAACGGAGTATCGGTCTAATTCTGCTCTGCATGCATTATTTGGTGTTTTAAGTTGTACACAGAATTTTTTTTTGTGCAGAATTCTGTATGCAGAGTCTCAATTTACTGTTTGTGCCATTTTGTGAATTCTTGGTTGGTGAGCGGAGCCCAGACCTCACAACCATAAAGGGTTCCATAACTGATTCAAGTCTTTTTTGCCAGATCCTAATTGGTATGTCGAATTTTATGTTCCTTTTCATGGCATAGAAAGTCCTTCCGGCCTTGTCTCTCAGATTGTTCACAGCTGCTCTCTCTCTCTATTCTCGCTACCCCGCTACCTCTTTCTCTCTCTTTCTCTCTCTGCTCTCTTCCTACTCACGCTACCTCACTTCCTCCCTATTTCCTACCTCTCTCCTTGCCTCCCCCACCCCACCCCCTTTGTTTCTCCCATCAAACTTGGCACAGGGACCCGGTACACTGATAAGGACATTGACTTTGCTGGCGCTGCTAGATTTTACACAGTGGAGGGGGGGAGGAACAAAAATACAGAACAGGAACACCCCCATAGAGAAGGAAGGAGAGAGGAGAGGATGGGGGAAGGCGGAGGTGAGCAGAAAACGCTTGTGTCTGTATTTATTGGTTCATGAATCAATATGGCTTTTCTTTTTACAGAATGTTCTCGTCCATGGAGAGGAGTGAGTATCTATCACATCTTCCTGGAGCTGCTACTGGACTGTGGGAAGGTCACCACTGATAGCCTGGCCCGCTGTGTGTGTGAGTGTGTTTGGGTGTACTACTCTTGTGGGGACCAGAAGTCCTCACAAGGATAGTAAAACAAGGACAATTGTGGGGATTGTCGGTCCCCACAAGGAAAAAGGCTATTTTAGGCTTAGGGGTTAGGTTTAGGCTTATGTTAGGGAAAATAGGATCTTGAATGGGAATCATTTGTTTTGGTCCACACAAGAATTGTAAAACAAACACCTGTGTGGTGTGGTGTGGTGTGGTGTGGTGTGGTGTGGTGTGGTGTGGTGTGGTGTGGTGTGTGTGTGTGTGTGTGTGTGTGGATGACAGCTGGGGTGAAATGAGGGATATTTATCATTTCAAAACAGACCATGGCAATGTCCCTGATTATATCACCTGATTCAGTGCATGTATCTCATTCACAAAGCCCTTTAAACATCCATGAACAGCTACCTATAGGATGAAACCTGCATACTGCATACTGCATAGTCCCCACTTTATGTTGATTCTGTGCACCATTAGGTCTATTTACACATAAGCCTGCTGACCTGCAGATCTCCTCCACAGTGGTAAAACATGCCTCTTGTGGTTTATCAACCATATTATGTACATTAAGCACGCATCGACAACCCTGAATGAGCTGCGTGTGTGGATACAGTAAACCAGGAAAGTCATACCTGAATAAGTGGCCTTTGACCCCAGTCAGTTGGTGAAGCCATAGAACAAACATTGAAAGAGTCTTTAAGATGTGAGTAAAAGTACAGAGAGCTGACGCATTGCAGAACAGACACCCAACAGCAGACAGAGTAGAAAGTATCCTATTCCCAAGCAGAGAGTGTATACAGTAGCCTACACTATTTCCATGGGTGGGTTGTACTGTATGCTCAGAATCATGGCACTGTGTTAGTAGCCCTACCACGCAGACCATCTCTGACTGGTAGTCGTAAACAAATCTACTTTGAAACAAAAGTATACACATCACACACATGCTTATGGGCTTAAAAAAAGAATAGACCTGTACCATGTCAGATATAGAGTTGAAATGTATTACATGTTTTGATTGCATCCCAATAGGACACTTCATATACATCACAGAAGACTGAAATATAACAAAACCGTTTGACATAGAGACATCGGATCTTCAGCCAGTTTCTTGAAATAATGTTTATTAATTATGAAATGATGAAAAATAACATTCCACCCATGGAGCCGCTAGAGGGCGATTTGTCCTTTGGCTGCAGGAAAGGCTACGAAGCTTGAAGGTGTTCTAGAATCTAGATTAACAAAGACCTCCTCCACCCTCTCAACAGCCCAGCCCAGCCCCCTGTCTTTAGAGATACACATATATATATATATATATATATATATATATTGATTAATTAATTCATCTATTTAATTCTGTGGGCCCCTGTCTAGCAGCAACATCACCTCTGATTAACATCAATTAACTGCAAGGAGAGATATGAAGATGCCCTGTTTTGATGCTAATGCTATCTGCTACTCCCACCGCTGGCTAATAAAGGGCTTTATCGCTAACCACTGTGATAGGATTATTTGTCAGTCAGTCAGTCAGAGGAAAGGAGGAAGGAGATCAGAGGGAGAGAGAGAGAGAGAATGAAAGCAAGAGAGAGAGAGCGGGAGAGAGAGAAGAAATCAAATAGACACCGCTCATGCATACTGTACATGGGGGAAATGAAGCCCCAGCGTTTGATGTCATCGGTAATATATCTGTCTGGGATATCACTTAATTATCATGTGCCAGCGGGGGCAGGGATGTTGGTGGAGATGGGAAGTGCAATCAGCTGAATTTAGATTGTGTGTTGCCTGTCCGTACTATCGTAGCGGACATCAATACAATGTGACATTATTCAAGAGATGTATGAAATATTCAGATTTTTCCTAGCCTTACTCTCACATTTTCATTCTACCGTCTGCCTTTCTATTTTTCTCCAATTCTCGCAGTTTCCCCTCAGTCTCTCATGGTCTTTCTCTGTCGTGCATCCTTGGTCTTGATGTCTCTTCTTGTTTTTCTCTTTCCCTCTGTGTTTGTCTGTCTCCCTCTCTCTCCTCCTCTCACTCTCACTCTCCCTCCTCCCTGCACTAACCCATTTGATTCCTCTCCTGGGTGGTTCTGCAGTAATGAGTGAGAGTGGGGTCTGTGCGGTTAGCTATCCTGGACAAGGAGGGGGGAGACCCAGCCACAGTGTGACCCTGCTCCTGTCTGATTAAGGGCCACAGCGACACGGAGAGAGGGGATGTCTCAGTGCCAACCCTTCTGATCCTCTCTCTCTCTATCTCTCACTGTTTCTCCATCTCTCACCCTCTCTCTCTTTCTCTCTTTCTGCCAACCCCTCTGACCCTCTTCCCAGGAGACAGTGAGTGGCAGGGGATACGGCAGGGTAATCAACCCACTCATCCAACAGGAGGGGATACAATCAGAGGGAAAGTACTTCACAGGTTAACACAGAGGGGGGAGGGGAGAGATATATAGGGGATAGAGAGAGAGAGATTTAACTATTTGCACGTCATTACAACACTGTATATAGGCATAATATTATTTTGGAACTTTTGTGAGTGTAATGTTTACTGTAAAATGTTTTATTGTTTATTTTACTTTTGTTTATCATCCATTTCACTTGCTATGGCAATGTAAACATATGTTTCCTATGCCAATAAAGACCCTGAAATTGAATTGATATAGGGAGAGAGATGGATATATAGGTGAGATAGATGGATAGATGGATAGATAGATAGATAGATAGATAGATAGATAGATAGATAGATAGATAGATATAGGCGAGAGATAGATGTGTAGGTGAGAGAGAGATAGATAGGGGGTGAGAGAGAGTGGGGAGAGAAAGAGAGAAGCAATATGGGAAGAATTTTAGAGACGGAGGAAGGCATAGGCAAATAGAAAGAGAGCCTGATCATCAGGGAAATATGTGAATTGAACTCTATAGTACTACTCCAACATCCAATATTGGCAAAGCGAAATGACCAATTCAAAATATGAAAACATAGCAGTGTTACCAGTGCCATCACATCAGGACTGGAGTACCATACATACTGTAGCATATGGGTTTCCATCATGGCAACCCAGTGTATCCCGAACTAACTCACACCTTGAGCTCCAAACCTACCAACCATCCATCATACAGCCATACACAGTACCATAACACGAGGGAAACAAACTGCATCTTACCACATGTTGTCTCCACGCAGTGTCCTTTCCACCATACCATGGCAGCCAATCCAAAGCAATCAACTCCATATCTCCTGACCTTCCCAACCCATCCACCCACACCACCCACAGACCGACATCACACGCACGCACACACACACACGCACGCGCTCCTGTTATCTCCCAGATAGGTCTCCTCTATGACAACCCACCGCAATCAAATCCCCATCTAATGATAACACAGCCTCTGATCCAACCCACCCACTCAGAGGAGATAGGGGACTGTAATAGGTGGACAGTGGATATGGTACAATGCAATCTATCTGCATCGAGAAAAGATATCATTTAGGCCACATTACTGTGTGCGAGCGTGTGTGTGTGTGTGTGTGTGCGTACGCGTCGACAACACACGCGCGTCTGGGTTACATCTCATGTTGGTGCAGGGCCATGAATGCATTGCATATCTGGATACATCGATTCTCCCACTCCCACTTGATTTGATTTGATGTGATTCTCCCACTTGTGCTGGTCTTTAGCATCACATCACGTTGCCACCTTACCTGCATGATGCGTTCTCCTTAGTAATAAGCTAACGAGATAAAGAACTCCTCTCAACTCTGAACCCCGAGGTGAACAAAGCGTTGTGACCCAGAAGGCTTGCTGTGCAGGTCACAACCCTAGGGAGGTCATGTCGGGTCAATAGCAGATATTCTATAAGATGACGAGACTTCCATTTGCCTTTGCCCTTCAAAACAACCGGAACCATTCCCAGGGAATTTGTGTCAAACCTTCTCTGCATCCATATAAATAAGGCAACGACACTTCCATCGCAGAGCAGAAGTGTTATTTCCCAGAGGACACAGACCTAATAGCGTCACATCTCAAAATGCCACAAGTCTCATGTCAGTTACTGTATGTTAATGAATTGCAGTTGTCACGCGCACATCTAATAACAGTTAGGTGCTGGGTAAATGAATATATAAGACCCTGTTGTCCTTTTCAGGCAGCGGATGTATGGCGGAATGCAGTATAATGGCATAATCATGCTCACCTCAGTCAGGTAGCAGACCCTGAGTGCTGATATCAGAGTTAATTGGAGACAGGTTTAGAAGAGTGGTAGAGGGAGGAGACGATTTGATGGGTCCGGAAATGAAGTGGTACGAGTTTGACAAGTGGCCCTTTAATGAGTAGACAGAGTAGGGGAATTTTTTTTTTTTTTTTGAAGATAATGTGTCCACTAACATGGCAAGGTGACGCTTGGTGATCTCTCTTTCTTCTCTCTGTCGATGTCCCAAATGGCACCTTATTCATTATTATATAGTCACTTCTACAAAGGGAATTGGGTGCTATTTTTGACCCAGACTTTCTCTTGATGATTATTCCAAGATGGAGGACGATGAGGTTGGAGAACGGAGAGGGATGGCAGAACCATTCTTTCTTATCTCTCCATTGATTCCAGACGACATGGAAGGAAAGGGAATGGATGAATGGATGGATTCCATCAGCAGCACCGAGAGACGAACAAAGACTTTCCATGGCGAAGGGTGTACAGTGGGTCTACAGCCTGAGATAAATGCCTGACTGAGGGCTATTTCCTGGTCCCGGGGATCTTAACGATCGGCAAATGTGACACACTTATATCTCTTGTGGTACTTGAGGCCCAATGACATACATGCTCTTCTGGCCAATCTGTCAGAGCACATACTGTACAGGCAGGTATTGAGGTAGTGAGTATGTTTTGGGGGACGCCATTTTTCTGCAGGTGGCTGTAAGGTTGTCTATTTAAATTAATCCTATTTTATAGTAGATGTCTGTGAGGAGAGCCTGCTGTAGAGATATTGTCCATCGGGAATTGCAGAGGGAGGGAAGAAAGAAAGAAAGATAGATAGATAGATAGATAGGTAGATAGATAGATAGATAGATAGATAGATAGATAGATAGATAGATATTGCGAGGGAGATGGAGAGAGAGGAAGAGCCAGAGAGAGTGAGAGAGAGAGAGAAACAGAACAAGAGAGAGGGAGAGAGAGAGAAACATAGCCGGATCGAGAGAGAGAACGAGAGAGAGAGAATGAGAGAGTGAGAGAACGAGAAACAGCGAGAGATAACGAGAGCGAGAGAGAGAGAGTGAAAGTGAAAGTGATAGACAGAGTGGGAGAGATGGAGAGAGCAAATAGGAAGATGGAGCAAGTCTGCAGCATGTGCCTAATGTTAGTGCATCGTTAACTAGCGGGGAATTGGGGAGATAGCATCAACAAGAATAGGCCAATCCAACCAGAGGGGATGAATTCAATTAATCCGTAAAGCCCATGATGTGCTCAAAATATTCAGAGTGCAAGGACTGCATAGGCTGCATGACAGGAAAAACATAGGCGTGATCATAATTCCAAACAGCAGGGGGGGGGGGGGGGGGGGGGGGGGGGGGGGTATATGCAACTCTTAGGTACAATCTGCAATAATTACAGCCCCTTTCCTCAACTTCATTGCAAAAAAAGTGTGAAAGAAAATACAGATTGTGGCTTTAAAACCAATGATTTCTAGTAACAGTGTCTCTCTACTGAGCCTCTACACCTTTGCAGCTAAGTACACCCTAATTTCCTTTCCTGTTGGCCCATTAAGTGCGCTGGACCACTAACTAGCTAGCAGGAGAGTGAACCTCCATTAGCGCTCACAATTACCTCCATTCCCCCATTAACAGAGAGAGGAGAATAGTCAGTGACTCAGCTACAGAAATCACATGAAATACAAATATGGGCTTGAAATGTAACCTTTGGACAATGCACCCTTATTAGTGCGGTGCGCGGTCTCCTCTCTCTTTCTAATTCTGCATATCATTACTGCCCTGTGCCCCAAGTTTCAGAGCTATCCGACGCACGCAAGTCATTAAAGCGCATCCATCTAAATTAGGCAGTGCATTAAGACTATGCCATGTGAGGCGTTCCTACTGCAGCTCTCTCTATCGAGACTTACAGCACAAGGAACCTGGCACAGTAACCTAATGAGACACACATTGAGTGTGTCTCAAATGGTCCATACAAAGTGCACTACTTTAGACCAAGGAACACAGAGAATAGGGTACTATATATACTTTATAGGGAAAAGGGTGCCATTTGAGACCCCTCCATGTTACAGATGGAAAATGGGCAGGCGCTGACGCCCTATAGCGTAATTAAAAAGAATAATAACACACGACTG
Organism: Oncorhynchus clarkii lewisi; assembly: GCF_045791955.1. Taxonomy (NCBI): domain Eukaryota; kingdom Metazoa; phylum Chordata; class Actinopteri; order Salmoniformes; family Salmonidae; genus Oncorhynchus; species Oncorhynchus clarkii. The sequence continues at coordinate 50,653,660 of NC_092147.1, forward strand.
CGTTATTTTTCCATTCTTTCATTTCCCAGACAAATGAGTGAAGACAGAGAGGAGGTCGTAAAAAAAACTGCACGATGATGAATAACCTTGCGCTGAACCGCTAATGTACGAACCATTGAATTCATGAGTGGAGGGTGGAGTGGATGGAGTCTAGTGCTTATAGGGGTTTTGCAAATGAGACCTCCTGATTGGGTAACAGTATGCTGGTCTGACGACGTAAAGTCTAGTCAAGTCAAGTTTATATGTACAGCATCGTACACAGTGAAATGCTTACTGGCAGAATCACCTCTCAACAATGTGAAATGGCATGATAAGAACAGGTGTAAGTTAAGATTAATAAGAATAGAGTAAATTTAGCAAAAATATATATATACAAGCAAGGCACTCCAACACATACAGTTTCACAATTCCTGACATTTAATCATCGTAAAAATTCCCTGTCTTAGGTCAATTAGGATCACCACTTTATTTTAAGAATGAGAAATGTCAGAATAATAGAGGAGAGAATTATTTATTTCAGCTTGTATTTATTTCATCACATTCCCAGTGGGTTAGACGTTTAGATACACTCAATTAGAATTTGGTAGCATTGCCTTTAAATTCTTTAACTTGGGTGAAATGTTTTGCGTAGCCTTCCACAAGCTTCCCACAATAAGTTGGGTGAATTTTGGCCCATTCCTCCTACAAAACTGGTGTAACTGAGTCAGGTTTTTAGGCCTCCTTGCTCGCACACGCTTTTTCAGTTCTGCCCACAAATTTTCTATAGGATTGAGGTCAGGGCTTTGTGATGGCCACTCCAATACCCTGACTTTGTTGTCCTTAAGCCGTTTTGCCACAACTTTGGAAGTATGCTTGGGGTCATTGTCCATTTGGAAGACCCATTTGCGACCAAGCTTTAACTTCATGACTGATGTCTTGAGATGTTGCTTCAATATCTCCACATAATTTTCTACCGTCGTGATGCCATCTATTTTGTGAAGTGCACCAGTCCCTCCTGCAGCAAAGCACCCCCACAACATGATGCTGCCACCCCCGTGCTTTACGGTTGGGATGGTGTTCTTCGGCTTGCAAGCCTCACCCTTTTTCCTCCAAACATAACAATGGTCATTATGGCCAAACAGTTATATTTTTTTTCATCAGACCAGAGGACATTTCTCCAAAAAGTACGATATTTGTCCCCATGTGCAGTTGCAAACCGTAGTCTGGCTTTTTAATGGTGGTTTTGGAGCAGTGGCTTCTTCCTTGCTGAGCGGCCTTTCAGGTTCTGTCAATATAGGACTCATTTTACTGTGGATATAGATACATTTGTACCTGTTTCCTCCAGCATCTTCACAAGGTACTTTGCTGTTGTTCTGGGACTGATTTGCACTTTTAACATCAAAGTACATTCGTCACTTCCTCAGTGGTATAACGGCTGCGTGGTCCCATGGTGTTTATACTTGCGTACTATTGTTTGTACAAATGAACGTGGTACCTTCAGGCATTGGAAAATTGCTCCCAAGGATGAACCAAACTTGTGAAGGTCTACATATTTTTTCTGAGGTCTTGGCTGATTTCTTTTGATTTTCCCATTATGTCAAGCAAAGAGGCTCTGAGTTTGAAGGTAGGCCTTGAAATACATCCACAGGTACACCTCCAATTGACTCAAACGATGTCAATTAGCATATCAGAAGCTTCTAAAGCCATGACATCATTTATGTTTAGAGGCATGTTTAGAGGCACAGTCAACTTAGTGTATGTAAACTTCTGACCCACTGGAATTGTACAGTGTTGTACAGAGTTATACAGTGATTTATAAGTGAAATAATCTGTCTGTAAAATTACTTGTGCCATGCACAAAGTAGTTGTCCTAACCGACTTGGCAAAACTATAGTTTGTTAAAACCAGTTGCACTTAGCCATCCCGGATCCGGGATCGTGAATACAGACTCAAGCTCATTACCATAACGCAACGTTAACTATTCATGAAAATCGCAAATGAAATGAAATAAATATGCTAAATATACAAATATAAAATATAATTTGTGTAACAGTAGCTAGCTAGCGTAGCATTTAGCGTTAGCATTAGCGTTAGCATTCAGCAGGCAACATTTTCACAAAAACCAGAAAAGCATTCAAATAAAATAATTTACCTTTGAAGAACTTCAGATGTTTTCAATGAGGAGACTGTTAGATAGCAAATGTTCAGTTTTTCCTGAAAGATTATTTGTTTAGGAGAAATCGCTCCGTTTGGTGCGTCACGTTTGGCTACCAAAAAATACAGAAAATCCAGTCATCAAAACGCCAAACTTTTTTCCAAATTAACTCCATAATATCGACTGAAACATGGCAAACGTCGTTTAGAACCAATCCTCAAGGTGTTTTTCACATATCTCTTCGATGATATATCGTTCGTGGAAGTGTGCTTTCTGTACTGAATCCCAGGAGAAAATGCCCGCAACTGAAGATAACGCACCAATTTAGACAAAGGACACCGGGCGGACCCCTGGAAAATGTAGTCTCTTATGGCCAATCTTCCAATGATATGCCTATACCACATCTTGAAGAAACGACAGAAAGCGCAGGCTCGTTCCTGCTGCATTCACAGCCATATAAGGAGACATTGGAAAACAGAGCTTCGGAAATTCTGCTCATTTCCTGTTTGAAGTTTCATCTTGGTTTCGCCTGTAGCATGAGTTCTGTGGCACTC